>NC_083479.1:10685977-10975977 GCF_030014155.1 Tachysurus vachellii
ACTGATCTGTATCTTGATGTGAATCTGATCTGCTTGATTTGCCTCTTGCAGGGTCTCCATGTGAAGCTCTCCCATGATGCAACATGTGCCCCCAGCACCAGCACTGACAATGATGGCCACACAGAGCGTCCCTCCACCATCCTATCAAGAGAGCCAACAGGTCAGTCATCAAAATAATAATAATAATAATAATGATAATAATAATAATAGTAATAATAATGATATTGATATAATTGGTTTAGGTCAGGGGTGTCCAGTATTAACCGGAAAGGGCCGGTGTGGGGGCAGGTTTTCATTTCAAACAAACAGAAGTGGCACCTGAGTCTAATGAAAGCTAAGATCAGATTGTATTTATTAAACAGGTGGAATCTCCACTGGCCCTTTGCAGTATCGGCTCTCAAAAAATCTGGAAGATGATGTGAGGGTAACAGCAAATTAAAAGAGGCTGTTGCTGGCTTCAAGTCTCTTGGAGGAAGCACATGCTATACAGTTTTCACTAATTGTGTGCTGAGCACTAGATAATGGGAGGGAACTGGCAAATGACCAAATTGATAGAAAAAATGGAGTAAAAACAATTCAAGCCGATCTGCTCGGCTTAAGTCAGCATTAAAATCCACAGGGGAAATTTTAGCATCCAGAAACATTGTATCAGCCTTACTTGGCGATTTTCAAACGACAAATATTGCTTTTCTTTGCATTTCATGTTAGCTTTCTCTCTCTTTTTTTTAAATATGCTCGTGAGTTTGTAATCTTTGCTCTGCTCCCTAGTGACTCTATAATTCTCACATATTTGCTAGGTCAAGTTCATTTCAGAGCTATAATGCTAACTCTGTTAGACACAAATGAGTAGGAAACCCATCTTCTACCCCACTACATCATCTGTGTCAATCTCAGGTCCTGGAGGGCCACAGCCCTGCACAAATGAGTGCTTCTCTATTCAAACATACTGAATTCAACTCATGAGGGCCCTGGGTAATTAGCTGATGAGTCGAATTGAGTGTGTTAAATGAGGTAGAATGCTCGACTCTGTACAGCTGTGGCCCTCCAGGACCGAAGATCTGACATCGTATTCAGGTAAAGAGAACGCAGTCAGGGACGACCTTTACTATAGCAGGTCATCACCTACCTTGTCTTAGCATGTGTGAAGGGAGAAAACTTCATCACAGCGCCTCCTTCTCCTCTGCCCTGTCTAACTAGTGCATCTGAACACCCTGCGGATTAGTGCTGGGGGAGCGTGGAACGCAGCACTCTGATGGAGACATGCAAATGAGAGCTAGTTAAGTGTGAAGAAGCTAATTTATTTCCCATTTGAGGCTAGGATTAAGACTTCCAGCACCCAGGAAACCCCTCCCGTTCCGCTCCCATCAATCCACTCACCCACCAAAGCACATATAAAACCCAGGCGGTGGGGATGGGGAGTGGATGTGTGAGTGTGGAGGTGGCGGGGAGGGGGGTGTTGCTTTCAGAACCTCATCAGGAGGAAGAGAAACAGAAAGAGAGCAGGAAGGAAGTGGAGTGAGTGGAGGATGAGAGCGTCGTAAACATACAAAGTAACTCCTGATAAACAGATGTCTTTCGGCATCTGACAACAGGTTCGACAACAGGCAAGAAAGGGCAAAGAATTTCATACTGCAGATTTATGTGATGACTAAGAAGGGAAAAGTAGTTTTTAATGCAAAATTTGACCTACATTAAAATTTAGGGGTCGAGTGTTGAAAATTACCTTCTACGATTTAATTAGACCATATGCTGCTGTCAGGGATGTTATATTGTCCATACGGGACACAGAGGCAGAAACATTAGCTCTCTGAATAGTGTGCACATTGAGAAACGTTTTATTCAAGTTTATGCCTTTAGCCTGTCAGAGACACACAGAGAGAGAGAAATAAGATGGAACATCTGTTTTCTTCCTTTCTTCTTAGAAATGATAGCAAACCAGATTACTGTACCCGTATTCCCTCTTGTACTGGATAAAGAGTCTTAATCCATTTGAAATGATCAAAATTGACGAGGCCCAAAACCTAATCTGATAAAACGACAGCGACTGGCAGTGATCCAGGAAGAGCATGCGCAGTACTGCTGTATTATATAGAACAAGGCAGAAAGACTGCTTTTTATATGTTTTCTGGTGTAATTGTAGAAATGAGGGCCTAGTGCTGCCATGTATAGCTTGAAGTGATGTGTTGTGTCTCTCGCTGCAGATGACAGGCACTGCACATCAGAACTCCAAGGCCCAGCAGGTCCACATCTCAGCATCTTCAGGCGCCGGGGCCGCCCCGCTCAGCGTGACCCTTGACCCGCAGGCCCAGCTGGAGTCAGACAAAAGGGCTGTTTACAGGTGAGATCAATCTCCTGTTGTACTTGGAGTCATAGCTGTTTATGGAAAACTGGTCTTTAGTGTTTAATATGAACATTACAAAGATTAAAGCAGCAGTGATGCTTGTGAGCAGAATTTCACCTGCAAGAACTACAAAAGACTGACTTCTCCCTCACCAACTAGGACTAGTTAAAGGGTGAAAAGCTGAGCAACTATTGCTGTGTTTGACTTAACGTGGAAGTAAGAAGTCCTTCCTGACCTCTGTGCATTTAAGCTACAAGGTCAGAAAAACGCGAATGCCAGAATGCTTGGATCGTGTTAGCAGCAATCAATCCAGGTAATTGTGAGTTAGGGTTGAGTGATGTATGTTTACTTCCTCGAAACATTAGCTGCATTGTCAATGTTATAGATCTTACAAGGAAATACAGTATGTCTGTACACTGATTGATCTTTTAGTCGAATGCGGTATCTGTCCCAGCTGAAAGCACAGTTCATTTCCTGGCTACAGTAATGCAAACAGAAGCCTGAAATGAAGAATATCTTTTGAACGCCTATTTTTACAACTCACATCTTCTTTGAATCAATCTGATTTATTATACATTTTGAAGCAGTTTTGAATTTTGCATACAATTTTTAACGCAGGAACAACAAAAATACAGCATCAACAAACAAACACCACAACACAAGTCTTTCACATTGTATAAGCACATTGTATTTTAAGTGTTTTGCTTATTTTATTTATTTTAAAACTGTGATATAGTTTCCATGTAATTTGTATAACTTTATTCCTTAATATGTACATATTCCATGTAGAAGAGCAATGAACTGTTTTGTCCATATAGTAATTGAAAAATGGTATTAATACAACAGAGAAACCCATTCGGTTCTTACCCCGAGGAAATCTTCTATTTTTTATAGATATTTTATTTATTTATTATTTCTCAAATAGCAGCAGAAGCAAATTAATTATATTCAAATACCTTTTAATTACAGTGTTCAATTGTTAAAATTCATCTGTGGACAATTAACATAACAGAATTAACTACAACTCCTAACACATTAAATACCACACGAGTGCCTCATGCTTACACAGTGTGAAGGACAGCATGCTTGCATTAAACATACATTCTTACCTTATTCAAAGTTTCAATAATACATATTGCTCTGACTGTTTTAATAGTTAAACCTTCATTCGTCTCTCCACTCGGGTTCATTATAACAGTGATTTTTGGATGCAGGCATAACATAGAATCCCACATGCATGATACTATGAGTGTGTGTGAGGGCAGCAGAGCTGGCTGTGATTAGCAGTGTGTGGTAGCGCCGTAGGAGAGCCGCTAGGCCCTCAGGCGAGTGTGTGAAGGCCTGGGCAGGCCTGAGGCAGGATCTCTCAGCTTCTCTAGAGAAAGAGTGCTGCCTTTGATGTGAGCAGCCAGCCTGAGGCAGCCTGGAAGCATAAACCCGGCCTAGACACACACACACACACACACACACACACACACATATGAATGCATGAACTCATGAAGACACACACACACAAGCGTATGAACTAATGCAGACACACACACACGTGCTGCCCTTCCGTTCCTCTTTTTTATTTCCCAGAATCTCTCACAGTCATACAGACACATGCAGACACATACTCAATCTCATACTCTCAGACAAAGATGTGCATATGTGTGTGAACATGTGTATGTGTCTACATCTTTCATGACATATTTTGAATGTTTTGAAAAACCTTTGGCAAAAGCTGTCATGTTTAGCTGTCATATTATACTTATTTTGATCATCCGGACATCATGACAAATCATAATCCTAACAACAGAAGGCCAACTAGTTGCCCTCCAGCTCACCAGGGCATTTATTGTACGTAGACGAACAGTTTTGTTCTTTCTGTACATCAAAAGATTTGGCTGCAATCTGTGGGAAGTGACTGAAAGAACTGTATTGTGTTTACAGACTGTAGAAATTTGATTCCTTTGCAGGGTTTCTTGGCTCGGCGACCCAGGTCAGCCTCAGAGTAGAGCCGCTGTTTTGCAAACTGAGAGGAACCAGTGTTGGTAGCATCTTTAATGGATACCCAATGGTCATACAGTTGCATCATAAACGTCCCAGTGTGTGTCATATTTAGCATGGGAAGGTTTGAGAATCCTTCAGGATGAGCCAGAATCTGTGGCTGTTAATAAAAAAATAAAGGTCTTGACTGATCTAGAAAGAGTGTATGTAAAATGAATGAATAGATGATAAAGTCTTTTTTAGAGAGAATCATGTCTATTTGGGTTACCTCCATGTTCTTTGTTTTTTTCTAAACTCCCAAATATACCTGTTTATCTGATTCTAAATTGCCCCTAAATTGACTGACATTCGCTCCAGAGTGCTCTCATGCCCAATTTTATTTTATTTGCCTTAAAATAATTTGTAAAGATTCAATTCATCTTTAGTAAATACTTCGTACTAGTCAGGGTTGCAGTAGATCCAGAGACTTTCGAGGAACTGTAGGTGTGATGCGTGAGCACACTTCAGTAAAATACTGTAGCTTATCATCCTACCATTACTGTATGTGTTAGGTGAACACTGGAAGGTCAGGATTGAACTTTGAAACAGTGACCAACGTGACCTGCTGTGCCACCAAGTCACCCTGTTTTTATTTAATCACTTAAAAAGCAGAAATAAAATAAAACATGAATAAAATTTTAGCAGATCACAAATATATTCAGGGGCCTGTGGTTTCCTCTGGGTACTCTGGTTTCCTTCCCAAGTCCAAAGACATGCATTGTATGCTGATTGGCATGTCTTATTTTTCTCTAGTGTGTGAATGTGTGTGTGGTTGTGCCATGTGATAGACTGGCATCCTGTCCAGGGTGTACCCTGCATTGTGCTTCAAATCTTTTTAGAGAGGTTTAAGGTTTCCTGTGACCTAGTAGGATAAGCAATGCAGAGAGTAGATAGATGGATGGAACCATAAGATAAAGAATATTCTGAATTTTGCCTCACTTGAGAATTTTTGAACATTAGTCACTTAGTATTTGATATAAGGAGAAATGTTGTATATAAAAAGCTGTTCCAGGAGGTATTATTTACTGTTGAATCCGGTAAGATTCAAAGCTCTGTCTATATTTGCTGAGACTGTTACTCTTATACTTCAGGCATCTGGTGGCGGTATAATTTATCATGACAGGTTGTTTACACTTTAGTGTAAACGCTTGAAATTCTCATCGCTCTAATTGCCAGCTTTGTGGGTGTATGGCTCTGTTTACTGTTTGTGGGTGTGTAGTGTTGTTTCGACTCTTCTCCGACTAGAATTGCTTAATTATTAACAGTGGAATAAAAGTGTGATACAGTAATTATCTTTACGAGTTTCCATGCTCTTAATAAAATGTTGCATTCAGATTCACGACTTGGTGCGATTTGAAAAAAAAAAAAAATCTTAACAGTCCTAAATATAACAGTCTTAACTGTTAAATATAACAGTCCATGCCAACTTGGACTGAGGCCAAAAAAAAGAAGAATAGCGATGTCATTTATTCAGTATAGAATATACTGATTATTGTGATATTCTACTGTGCGGTATTTACAGTCCAGCTTAACTTCTTTCTGTTTTTGTGTGGTGTTTTGGCAGCATGTTATGGATGTGTATATATAGCCACCTGCAGATGGCTCAGTGTTATTCTCTGCATGCAGTTTATATTCACTAATATTCACCACCTCTGGCACTGTTCTGTCTCTAACTCTCTCTCTATCCTGGTACAGAGTGTATTTGCATTGAGAGACGATTGTAGGACTCGGGGTGCACAGTCATGCTGGTTCTCATCAAACTCCAGTGGATGAAGGGATTCAGGAGGAAAGAACAAGTATGAGAGAAAGAGAGAGGGGGAGAGAAGGAGAGAAGAAGAGAGAGAGACAGAAAAACCTCTGTAAAGCAAAGTCTAGAGTCCCAGCACCGGCAGCTATAGCAGCATAGCTTATAGTGCTCCATCAGGAGTGCTTTTAATTTGATAGCATGAGAGGAAGCGGTGAAGCAGAAGCTCCCAGCTGTGGTAATGCACCATAAAGTCTGTTTACATTCACTGCCGGGAAGCTCTTGCTGCCATTCAGTGCCCAGCATCCGACGGCTCACGCTATGCTTTGCAGCTGAGATTTGTGCACCATCAAAATCACAAAATCGCTGCAGCCAGGTGGTTACGCCCAACAGCCTCTTGACTTTGCCAGAGTCTCAGTAATGCCTGATATATAACACTGCATACTAGATATTAAAATCAAACATAAAGCTCAGGTCCTTATATTTAAATTAATTTATAATAATTAATTAATAAAATTATATTAAATTATTTCGATCGCATCGAATAGCAAAATGAGAAGACAAAACCTATAGAATTACACTTGTATCACATGGAGTATGACTAAAAATTTAAATCAGATTTTGACCAATATTAACATTTGACCATGTGGCGTGAAACTGTTCTATTAATATGTTAAGTTGGTAAATTGCAGCTTGGCTTTGGTGCTCAAGGCGTAGAATGAAATGCTCTGAGATATGTGTAGCCTTTATTATTAACATTTTACAGCGACCAGTTGAGATGCTCTGAGCAAGGCTGCTTGTCGACTCCATGTGGGTGGCAACACTTTGCTGTGAATATGAGCAAGTTACATTTTCTCTTTCCAAATATATTTTGGGATTAGCCATATGTGAAAAAAGCCCAAATTTACCCTTAACATGACTTGCACAGGGCAAAACCTTATAATAAAGCCATGTTCTAAGGAGCTAAAGAGCATTCTTAGAAATTAGGTGGATTTTTTTTTTTTTTTTTTTGATTTTTCACAGTACATGCTTGATTCACACCTTTCTTGTTACACATAATGACAAAAATGTTGAAAAATTTCTTTCAGTGCCACAGCCAGAAATTTATATCATTAGAGAATAAGACAATATACTAAATAAAACCAGTGTGTGATTTGTAAAATCATATGAATGTGTGACATGCTTATGCATTTTAGAGCTTTGAATTTAATATTTAATCTTTAAAGCATGATCATCAATCAATTAGCACCAACCAATTTCTCCATATTAATAATGTTCCTATAAAATACATTTAATCAAAGTACTATCATAAAAAAAATGATAGTAATAATAGGGAGCAAATGACGTTTTATCTTATAGAACTAGATCTTTTTCATCCAGCTGCAGTTTTTATACCTCCAGCATTTCATCGGCTGTCATCTTTATATCCCTCTGGTCACATTACAGCTAGCTGGATAGTAACTTTCAAACTGAAATGGGAAAAGGCATGATCCTGATTGCTTAATTCTGTTTCCCATCATGTGCAGTTGGTAACCAATAAAATGTGTTTAAACAAGACACTTGTTCATTTGACATTTGCACAGGTTAAATATGTAATTGTAATGATTATTGTTTGACCTTTTCCAAACATCATTACAGCATAATTACAGCTCAGGACAATGTTGACATGTATACAATCTGCTTCACTGTATGTGTATTATGTTATACACTAATAAGCCACTAATAAGCATTACGATTGTCAAACTTGAAATATCCCCATAGTTTCACCTCTGCTTTCATTGTGGTATATGATATAACAACTTGACTGTCCATTTGTTGCAAGGAGAATTCTTATTACAGTGCCAGCAAGCTTACTTCATCAGCCTGTGTCATAAAAACCCAATATGACAGTAGGGACTGCACCAGTCCACCAGTCTCCAACACCACAAGCATCACCATCACCATCACCATCACCACCACCACCACCACTATTCTTTCATCTCTGACCCATTCCTGAATAGTAAAATATTAGCATTAAAATATTTTTGTCTGGACCATCCATCTCTCTCTCTCTCTCTCTCTCTCTCTCTCTCTCTCTCTCTCTCCTAGTGTTGCATTGCTATATTTAATTCTTTATGTGTGTGAAGCAGCAATGAGACTTCACCAGGTATCACTATGGGCCATTACTCCCTGGAAAGCAAGCAAGAGGAGGAGAGGCCGGATAGAGTAAAGAAAAACAGAAGCAGAAAATAAAACAGGGCAGAAAGAAAAGTGTACAATTGATTGAAATATAGCAGCAGGGGTTCCTCATAAAGTGTGAGGTGAAGTCTGTGTGTGTGTGTGTGTGTGTGTGTGTGTGTGTGTGTGTGTGTGTCTGTGTGTGTCTGTGTGTGCCTCTAGTGCAAGCCTAACTCCAGACATGCAGCCTGGGGGATGGAGTTTGCCTATGAAAGTGTGTGTATATATGTGAATGTGTGCGTGTGTGTGGAGCAGTCTCAGCGTGGGGGCATCTCAGACTTGGTTTAATAAAGGCAGCAGCCAGTGGCTCGCCCTGATTAGGATGGCAAACACACCGGGTGTGCGCACCCCCATTGCCCTGCAGCCTGTGGGTGGCCACCACGGTAGCCAAACAAACGTGGTCTAAATCACCGGCTTCATTTTCAAGTAAAATTGTGAAAACCAGGAGGTTGTAGTCTGTCTTCTAAAATAAAAATCTAAATGTAAAAAAATATATTTAAATTTTAAAACAGACCTTGTTAATATTACATATAGTATTTATAGTGTTTATAGGACATATTTCTATCTCGGACCCCAGCCTTTGTGTACGGCTTGAGAGATGTTCTGTCTCTTTTTGTGTGTCTGAGTTTGAGTGATTCTGCTGACTCCTGCCACTGTAAATGGCACTTTTTTATGGGTGTGGTAATGCTTCCCAAGGGGCAAGTACATCTCCAGCCCTCTGCACTGCAGATATGACCTGCTTGGAGCTTTTTACCAGGAGCTTAAACATATCACACACTGCTCCTCAACTTGAACTGCAGGGTTAGAGCATCTCTTTTTATTCATTCAGTTGATACAATTGAAGTATTAAACACTTTTCTATAAAATTGGGAGCAAATGTTAGCTCAGAACAGACTTCGGTGCTTTGATATATGGATATGCTTTTTCTTAATGAGATTTTTTTTTTCAGAGACACTTTATATATACATTTTTATACATGCATGCATGGGCCTTTATGTGTTTAAGTGATTGACAATTTGCCAAAATAGCAATAGTGTATTGTGTTTCAGTGTGACATCTGAGTGAAATGTGTTACATGAATATTATTAAGCATTTTTATTATTTTTGTTATTTTTTTGTTGCTTTTGTAACACAGGTCTGCATTGCACTCTGCTATACAGAACTGTAGTCTATGCAGTTATTAAGGTTTACTCACATTTAATGAGAATGCTATTTTTGTAGTGGTCTGATTATTACCCACACATTAACAGCTCTATTTAGGGCTCTCTAACTCCCATATCTTGGTCCTTATGGATTCATAAAAGTACAGGAAGCAATTTACAGAAAGATGTGTAGTAAGCAGCGTGCATGTGCTTACCTGCGTTTAGAAGTTAAAAAAAAAAAAAAAACAGAGAAGACAGCTATTCAAATCCTTTTAACCTTTTTATTTTCAAAATGTCACCTCTTAATCATCCCAAAACAAGTAAAGATATTTTTATTTCCAAGTATAAAAATATTTTTTTTTTAAATCCAGTATGCAGTGTCAGAAAAAAAAAATAAAATTAAATTAAAAAAAAAAAAATCTCTCCAGGGGTTAAACTGAGTGCGTCCTTTGGCTGTAGGCTGTACCGGGGTTATGATCCAGAGTTGAGAGGGGATGAAGGGGGAGAGATAAACGCAGCCATGGCCTCCAGGGTGCACTGTGGCTGGGAAGAGGAGGGAGGAAGAGTGGCTAGTGCGGTCGAGGAGAGCCATACAAGACCAGGGGGAGTGCAGAATGTCTGTGTGTTCTGCGCAAGCCTATTTAGTATTCACCTCACGCCAGCTGGAGGGAGCCGCATTAAATTGGGATCAGGCAGATTAGAGTCTAATATAGCGGGCTATTAAAGGCTGCAAATGAGAGCGGTGGGTTACAGCCGGAGCAGGATCTCCTCACCCAGCTGCAATACCTCTGTAGCCCAAGACTCCTAGCACACACAGTAGCTATGCACAGATCATACATACATACATTCATTCATTCATTCATACATACATACATTTTTATACAAGCACACATGGGCTTTTACAGCACTATGCCAGCCTGGTTGTGCTAAATCTCTACAGAAATATGTACAGTATAATTTTAGAACGTGGGAATAATATCCAACAAAATCTACATTTCTTAGGAATTGACATTTTACATCTTACATTTCTTTACTAAATGTACAATATAAAGTTTAATATCAGTTGATTTACAGATATAAAATCCATTGAGCATCACAAAATTAAGCATCACACTTTTTAAGATCTGGCATAAGATCCTAAAAAAATAATGCAACTGATGCTAATGTCCATGTTCAATTGTTTTTTATGTTTTTTATGTGTGTGATACACACAAATACAAGTACAAACATATTTTAAGTACAAAAACATCAGAAGTAGTAATATTTCTGAACTAAAGTGTAGTGAAATGCAGATTCTAGCAGTTTCTACCTATAAAGCATTCACGTGTGTGGAAAAAAATAGAGTAAAAATGGATAAATAGATACAGAAACAAGCTAAATTTCATATACCACATTGTGGTATTTTTTGTCTCTTTTGTTCATTGAGAAAGAAGGCTGAAAACCCTTGAAGTATCAAGTATAAACCCTTATTAAGAATAACATCTGAAGCCTGATTAACTGTGTCATCCTCTGGTCTTGTTATATGATGTTTGGTGAAGTAACAATGTTATGTTAGTATGTTTTTAACAACTGTTGTGGTAGTCACAATAACAGATTTTAGTGTGCTCTAGATTACACATGAAAACAGATGTTTATAAGTCACATAAGTCTTAAGATGAGTCTAAGTAATGACAAGTTTCTGCACTAGTCTCAGTATATTCAGCACAGCTTTCGAAATGTTTGGAGGACAAGAATGAGAGTGAGATGGATGAAAATAGCAAACTAGCACAGTCAATGCAAAACAGGTTACCATGACAACCCTGCTGTAAACACACATTACACATAGGTAGGAATTAGTGTGATGTAATAGATTGAAAATGTAGCTCTTCCCTAACAGACAAAGCTAAGTAAATATGGCATATAATTTATGATATTATATTATTAATTAACATTCATTTCTTCTTTGTAGTTATTGACAGATTTATCATCTGAGTTACAAAATCTGAACAATAGAAAATGTATAGAACTATAGAATGCTGTTCTCCCAGAATCCATGGTGCTCTTCCTTCTTTGGGTTCTTGGTAATGCTAAAATTGGTATACTAAATTTATCATAGGTGTGGAAGAGTGTCAGTGTGTGTGTACATGACATGTCATCCAGGGTGCCATATGCTAACTACATTAAACTTGGCAAAAAGTAATAGTCTAGTAATAGTTGTAAGATAAAACATGACACATTACTGTTTACTGGCTGTAACTGATAATTGTACCATAACACTGTTGCCTCAAAGCTGGATGCACAGAATTGTAAAGATTTCCCGTCACTGGAACTATAAGGCCCAAACCTGTTACAACATGACAATGCACCCGTGCACAAAGCAAACTCAATTAAGACAAAGGGGGAAGAACCTCAGCACCCTGAACAGAGCCCTGACCATAACTCCACTGAACACATTTACGATGATCTGCAACGCTGAATATTTGCTGGCCTTCTTTCCTTACATCACTGCCTGACTTCACAGAAATTAATTAGAATGTTGATAATTCTAGTGGAAAGCCTTCCCAGATAAGTGGAAAATCTGAACAAATCAAAAATCTGGAATTCTGGAATGGGATGTCTAGCAAGCACATACAAGTGTGATGATCAGGTGTTTACAAACCTTTACCCTTATAGAATAAAACTACATTTTATGTAGTTATATCTATGACTCTAGTATCACAATGACTGTAAATGTGTGCATTTCTTCATATAGTTACTTTAAATACATAAAAACATGACTTGATTTCAACTTTCCTTTTATTCATGCACAAATACCAAACCTTATATTCTTAATAGACAAGTCCTGTCTGCCACTTAACTCTAGAGGTGTGTGTATACTCTACTGTCACTCTTGACCATTAAAGTGAGTTGGAACAATTGTTATTTTACCCACAGAACATGAAACTAATCTCATCTACTTTCTATTGTTCAACTAATGGGTGATTTTAGTTCAGTGATCCGGTTCTTGGGCCCAAAAAAATGGTGTTTGGGTTTCATGATGTGACTTTACATTAATCTTTAATACACGGTTTACATCACATGTATTTTTAATATGGTTTCTTTATAGTATTGTTAATGTCTACAATACCTCATGTACGAGGACATGTGCTGGCATATATTAATAGTGAAATATTATATAGACTAGTCCTCATTATAAAGTCATTTTAGGTCTTAGTACTGTATGTGATTTGGGATACAGCGTAGGACAGCAATCAGCATGGTGGAAAATTTTAGAGGAGCTTTTCGATGTTTGGGGAGCACCTTTAAGGCAACTATTAATATTTGGCTTGAAATTGTTAAAATATTAGGGTTACATGGATGTAACAAGCACAAGTCTGTCATCCATGAACTCATACAAATGTTACATACACTCACTCTCACTCACTCACTCACTCATTTTCTACCGCTTATCCGAACTACCTCGGGTCACAGGGAGCCTGTGCCTATCTCAGGCGTCATCGGGCATCAAGGCTGTTACATACACCATTTTCAAAAGATCAGTTTTAGATTTTTCAGTGTTTTGTAGAGATTCTATCATTATTAATGAGTGATAATGCTATACCCTGCTTTCTCTCTCTCTCTCTCTCTCTCTCTCTCTCTCTCTCTCTCTCTCTCTCTCTCTCTCTCCCTCTCTCTCTTTCTATCCTACTCTGTTCTCCACAGGCACCCACTGTTCCCACTGTTGGCTTTGCTGTTTGAGAAGTGCGAACAGGCTACACAGGGCTCAGAGTGCATCACCTCAGCCAGCTTCGATGTCGACATTGAGAACTTTGTGCATCAGCAGGAGCAAGAGCGCAAGCCTTTCTTCAGCGAGGACCCTGAACTTGATAATCTGGTACCATATCTCAGTCCATATTGATGATAGGGATTTATGTTCACTTGTACATCTGTACACCTCTGTGTACTTTCTTCACAAGCTCCATTTTTATTACAGCTACAGCACCCCCTGCTGGTAGAGGCAATCAGTGTTATGACAGAACTTTAAGCATTTTAATTCAATATTCCTTTAAAGCCCTAATTCTCATTCACTCTCACTACCTCCTCCTTTCTCCCCTGCCTGACAGCTAGCAGTAATTAGAAATTAGGCAAATGAGAAAGTGGGGGAAAGGTCAATGTTCGTCATTACCAGGGCTCTCGGCCGACTAGTGAAGCTCAGTCAATTAACTCTGCATCTGTGTGCTTTACGACGGGCCGGTGGCACTGGGCCCCCTTCCTCGCCACGCTTACACCGGGGCAGAAGATGGCACAGCGCCCTGACGGAACGAGCTGCAGTAATTGACAGATTTATCTCTTCCTGGGCAAAAAGCTTTTTAGCCCATTTGGTTGTCCTTGAGTACTGACTTTGAAGGCACACGATCTGTGGGAACAGGGAGTTAGGCATGCACGTTTAGTCACATCCAAGTGGTAGAAAAACAATGTGAAAGAACTGATAGTCTCAACAGAATTTGTGGAGCAAAGACTGCATGTACTAGAGCAAAGCAGCAAATTTCTCATGCAGCAGATTTCATTGTGTAATCAGTTTTTCACCTGCCTTAGGCTCATTTGTTTGAACACCACAGTGCAAGTTACCTTTTTTCTCTAGAAAACAAGCTATTGAAGTTGGAATAACAGAATAACACTGCACCTGTTTTCACCCTGTCAAACATGCAAATTTGAAGAAAAAAAGATGATCATTTATTTTCCTGCACGGTGTCTTAACAGAGAATCGTAATGTTCCTGACTGACAGAAAGTAATTAGTCTGGTTATTGCTCTGTCATGGCTGACCATGTGCTTTGACCCCAACTTCTTAACAATCTGGGATATCCAAGGCGTTTCTGATAAACCACTGGTCTGTGTCTCAGATGGTGAAGGCGATCCAGGTGCTACGGATCCACCTGCTGGAGCTGGAGAAGGTGAACGAGCTCTGTAAAGACTTCTGCAACCGCTACATCACTTGCCTCAAGACTAAGATGCACAGCGACAATCTGTTACGCAATGACTTGGGTGGCCCATATTCACCATCACACACCAGCTTGCAGCAGGTAACACACAACCATGTAAATGTTTTGAGGAATTCACTGTGTTCATTCAAAGTGTAATTCAAATATCTTCAATGAGTCATCTTCTTTCCCTTTCACACTATCGCCTCATCTTTTCTTTCATCATTCTCTCTCACTTCTTTCTCTGCCTTTGTTTCTTTTGTTCTTTAATAGGATATGATGCAGACTTCCTCTTCCTCACTGTCATCTGTGTCAAGCTCGGTTAACTCTTCAGGCATTGCAGCCTGCTCATTGCCTCAGAGCAATGTCAACATGACCAGCATCAACTCACAGGTGGTGTCAGGTGAGAGAAGACTTAGAAAGACTGTTAATAAGAGTGAAAGTAGATGACTAAAAAATGAAAACACAAAATAATCTTGTCGAAAAATGTCATTCATTTAAAATAAAGGAATCTGACTAATTGGGAGTCTTTCTCAGAGTGGAGTACACAGCAAGACACAAAACATGTGTAGCGGTATAGTACAACCCTAAATCAGTCATGCTTTTTAAACTCTTATTTCAATAACTTTTATAACAATGATTAATTAACTTTCCCTGAATACCACACCAGCTTCTTTCCTCCTCCGATGTAACACACTCCAGGAGAATAAATACATATGCCTGGATTAAAGAAGAACATTAAACCCAACAATCTCCCTGTTCTGCTCGGTAGCTTTATCAATAACAGGTCAATTTGATTTGTATAGCACTATAAATAATAGCTTTACAGGAGTCAGGATATAGATTTAGATGTTTAACAGACAAGCCAGAAGCCTTAGTATCAAAACTCCCTGAAACAAGGTAAGGATGAATTTTGACAGAACTCAGTAATTCAGTCTTTAGAATAACAGCTGCAGTTTTTTTGTGTGGCATAAATCAGCAGTCTTCAGGTGAGATCGTACACTGAAACCAAGGTTAGTTTTGTGCATACAGTAACTTGTTATCTTTAGGGCAATAAGGTGAGTTCAGGTAGACGAGTCATATTAATGGAATGGGCATTTAAATATGTTTATGCCATTTCTTTCCTATTTTTTTATGCATGATAATGGTCACTAGCAACTGAAACTTGACAGTTACCTGCCTGAAGCCCAGAAATGATGTGGCATTGTTATTATTTAAAAAACACTCTGGAGCCCTCAGTGGCCCTTAGGAATGAATTTGGTTTGACATTAACAAGAATTACATGGTTTGTGCTTACTACAGTCTGTTGTTCTGTGTGTGTGTGTGTGTGTGTGTGTGTGTGTGTGTGTGTGTGTGTGTGTCTGTGTCTGTGTCTGTGTGTGTATTTGTACATGGTTCTTGTAGGTGGGGCCCTGTATCAGCCAGTTGCTATGGTGACTTCTCAAGGGCAGGTGTTAACTCAGACTCTACAGCAGGGGACCATCCAGCTCCAGAACACACAGGTGAGAGAACACACACACACACACACACACATACACACACACACACCTGCACATGTGCACAGATGCACTTCCCTGGAGTTCAAGTATTTTAGGATTTATAAAAATTCATACAATTTCTTTTTAGATATAAAACTTCAAAATTCACTAATAGTGTGAAAACACACATACTGGTGGTATTCAAGACTTTAGAAATTTAAAGTGACATTTCCTGACATTCTTTTTGTTGTTGTTACCATTTGGGGCCAGTGCTAAGTGTAATAACTCTAATTTATTAAGTTGATATTCCACTCTTGTTTCCAGTTTCCCTAAAACTATACATTGTCTGTACTGAAGACAACTAGCATGCTTAGTTGTTAGTCTTTCATTAGCTTCAACATCTTTATTTCCCTGTTCCCATGAATGTATCCACTCAAACAGCATGTGAATTGTGTGGAAAGGAAGCTACTTTGCGATTGTAACGTATCAATACACAAGCTAATTTTCCAGGGGTGAACAAACTTACTGGAAACTTACTAAAACACTTCACATTTTAAGTGTCTGCATGTTGATTTCAATAAAGAGTTTATTTGTGTTCATTCCTCATCGTCATTGTTTTTGTATGCAGCTAAGCTATATCCAAACTAGCCTTTTTTGATAAAATAGCTAAGTACACTAGAATCTAGTAAGAAAATTAGTTAGCTACGTCCAACTAAGGAAAATCAACTGTGATATTAACATATTATTCTGCTGACACATTTTGTTTTGTAAAACACTTTTTACTAGACACAATAAGCTAGTTGCATTACCATATACGTCTAGCTACTGCCTAATGCCAATTGTGTTGTGTGTTGCGTAAAAACATAAATTCCACAACATACAATTTCATAAAATTCTCCAGCATTATTAGATATCATTCTACAACAGTTGGTTGTGGAGCAGATGGCTGTTTGTGTGCGTGTGAGAGAGAGTGTGTAGAGCAGCAGACAAATGAGTGAGACTTTCTCAGACAGTTGTAGCTGGGGTGATTACACAGGTCACACAGTCTCCTCTACACATATGCTAGGTAAAAAACTCAACCCATAACCACGTCGCCAACACGCACTCAGTAATGACAGCCCTGCGTGGAGCCTCCAATTAATTCACCCTGCTTCCTGGAGCACACACTCCTAGAACTGAGGCGCGTGTGTATACGTGTATATGTGTATGTGGGGGAGGGAATGAAGTCACATGACATCCAGCTGCAAATATAATGTTGAGATCTTTTTATTTTTTTGCTTGATTATTATTTATTTATTTGAAAATCAGCAGGAGGCTTTAGCTTTTTATAACTTTCTGTTGAGGCATTGGCATAAATGAATCCTTCTTCACGACTAAAGTGTAAATGACCCCCCCCCCACCACCACCACCACCCACGAAAAAAAAAAATCCACATTCATTTTTATTTGCTTATTTATCAACATGCAAGGCTGTGCTGGGTTATGCATCTGAAACTGCTCTGAAATGTTAATACTGCACACTGGCCGAGGACGATATCTAGGACAAAAATCGCATGATAATATTTAACTCATTTGAATCTTTTGGCCTGTGTAGTTAAATATGTGATTGTGAGTCCTTCAAATACACACACACACACACACACACACACACACACACACGTGCTATTCCTTTCACTGTGTTTACTGCCTGTTTGTGTCTACAGCTGGTTGTGTGTCCTGTTGCAGTGATGTAGGTTTGAGGTTTGATTTAAAAGAGATTTGTCGTGCCACTCTTTGTGATGAAAGGCCTCCATAAATGCTTGCTCCTTCCACGCCTTTAATTTTAGGTATCATTACTCCGATTGCGTTGCTATGGTGACTGAGGGCATTTCTGCCCCTGCCAAAGGAACTGCAAGTGGCGACTCTTTGTTTCCGTGGCAACAACTATCCCTCCCTCCTTCTCTCTCTGTCTCCATCTCTTTTTCTTACCCTTTCAAATTCTCTCTCTCTCTCTCTCTCTCTCTCTCTCTCTCTCTCTCTCTCTCTCTCTCTCTCTCTCTCTGTCTCTCTCTCTTTGTCTTTCTCTTACTGTTTGTCTCTTTCTTCCTCATGCCTGCTTTCTGGTGCCCTCACACTTGCCATCTTCGGTCTCTTCCTCTCATTTTACTTTTCACACTTCTTTAATGCTGTCTTTCCCTTTAACTCATTCCTTCACTCTCTGTATTTGTGTGAAATCTTAGGTGAACCTGGACCTCGCCTCACTCTTGGACAGTGATGATAAGAAGTCGAAGAACAAGAGGGGAGTCCTTCCCAAACATGCCACAAATATCATGCGCTCCTGGCTCTTCCAGCATCTCATGGTGTGTGGGATAAATATGTAGCACTGTCTACTCCTTTCTTTCATCGCATATTAGGAAAGAAAATTTGATTTTTGCAGTATTTTAACAGCAGTTGTAGCTTTATACATAAAATTTGGAGCAGAGGATGTACAAAGACTAGTGGAACTGTGTTATTTTAAGCTGTATGTAAAATCTATTAATATTTGTTGTTGTTGCTGTTGTTTTTAGCACCCTTATCCTACAGAAGATGAGAAAAGACAGATTGCCGCACAAACCAACCTCACCTTATTACAAGTAAACAACTGGTAAGATTAAAAGTAAAAGCATCTCAACTCCTTCAATAACACCTGCCTCCTTCCTGTTTTGTTATGTTGTAGGAGTGTGGAGTCTTTCACAATAATACGCAGCAACATGGCACCATCTAGTGTTCAATTATCAATGCATGTTTCTGTCAATGCAGTAACCAAAAACAACTATTTCTTTATAATTGTTTTTGTTTTTGTCTTGTCTTGTTTTCTAAGGTTTATTAATGCACGCAGGCGTATTCTACAGCCCATGCTGGATGCCAGTAACCCTGATCCTACTCCTAAAACCAAGAAGATGAAGTCTCAGCACAGACCAACACAGCGTTTCTGGCCTGACTCCATCGTGGCTGGTGTGCTGCAGACACATGGCTCTCATTCTGCTAACAATTCAGACAGTTAGTGCTTCTAACACCGTACTTCCATAACAGTCATAACTCAAGCACAGGCCTCATTTAAATGTAGGTGTCATTATTATAGATATAGAACAGATGGTGAGGAAATAATTGTGTTTGTTTACTGGATCCAGTTCAGGAGCTCCAATGTGTGCAGTCATAATGCTGCTTTTGTTACTTTAACACATTGGAAACAGCATCAGATTAAACATTAGTCTTCAAGCATACAGTACATACAACCCTGTGTGTTTAGACAGGAACAATCATCTGATGAAAACATATAGATAGATAGATAGATAGATAGATAGATAGATAGATAGATTGCTAGATTACATACAGTACATACATACATACATACATACATACATACATACATACATACATACATACATACATACATACATACATACTTCAAGCAACCAGTAGCAACATATAAAGAAATAAGTTTCATAAACAGTCCCCCTGCAACCCCCCCCCCCCCCCCCCCCCACACACACACACACAAAACCAAACCAAACCAAACCAAAACAAAACAAAACAAAACAAAAAAAACACCTGCAAATGTTGGCAGCTGTCTGTGTCCTAAAAATAGAATCGAGAAGAATAAAACTGAAAAGAATAAAAATAGCAGAAGAATCTAATTTAAATAAAATTAGAGTTTATTACACAGATGGGAAAGGGATATGTAAAGTATATGGAAAAATATAAAAATGTATACAGTGGATTCGGAAAGTATTCAGACCTCCTTTCACATACACCTTTAAAGTAGAAAAGAAAAGTAAGACTGCAGGAACTCCAGCACTCTACCGACCGGGCAGTGAACTGGATTCTGACAGCATTCATCGCACCAAATGCGAAAAAGCCTCCACTTTAGAGCATACAGCTTCCTAGTGGAGGGAGCCCAGCATTCAATAGAGTCTCTGTCACCTCAGATGAGAGGCTTGCCTCTAGGAACTGGTCCCCCTCAGGGGCCAAACTCAGAGCTTTAGAATTGCCCCTGCGCCTGAGAGAGGAGATCCTTCTTGACGGGAACCTCCCATGGAGTGCCGTACAGGAGGGAGCCTAGGTCCATGAACCAAAATTGAGAAGGCCAATGAGGAGCAACTAGGAGAAGTTTGACTCGGTCGTGGCGCACTCCGGCTAGGACTTGCGGGTGAAGAGCTACTGGGGGCATCACCGTACCACCGCTTTGCACCGCTAGGCCCAGAGGGGGAAAACCACAGCGGGCAGTGGGTCGACTCCTTGGAGGCGAACAGATCCACTTCCACCCGGCTGAAAAATTTGCTACTCCCCAGGCCTCACCACCTGCTTAGACAGTACATCTGCCTCCCGATTTACATGCTTTGAAATGAAAATCGCTCTCAGTGAAAGAAACCTGGTCTCTGCCCAAATTTCTGTGCCATGAGAGATAAGGGCCCTCCCATAGACCCTCCCATCCAAGGCCTCTCCCCAGCCCGAAAGTGAGGCGTCTGTCAAAAAAAGTCCTGCGATGGTGACACGCCCCTAGAGTGGGACCCAAGGGCAGGAACCGGGGTCTTTTTCACATAAGAATGGTATGATTCCCACAGCATGTAACCCTTATAAACCTGAGGGGTTTGTGAGGGTGAATCCCGCACCCCTGAGCCAGAGCTGTGCCTCAGTGACAGAGAGGCTTCGGCCTACCCGAATAGCTTGCACTGCTGACAAGATGGAAGCCACCCGATCGGGGTACAGACATGCCTGCATCGTGGTGGAGTCCCAAACTACCCCAGAAAGGTTGTTCTCTGAGAAGGAGAAAGCACACACTTTTATGGGTTCAACCTGAGGCCTAGAGACCTCATATGGGCAAGCACAGCATCTTGATGACTGGCCGCCATAGCCTTCGACTGGGCCATAATGAGCCAGTCGTCCAGGTAATTCAGCACACGGATGCCCTGGAGCTGCAGTGGTGCAAGGGCAGCGTCCATGTACTTCGTAAATGTGCAAGGTGAAAGGGCTAGTTTAAAAGGAAGAACACAATACTGGTACGCTTTGCTCCCAAAAGTGAACCTGAGGAACTTCCTGTACTCTGGCAAAATGCCTATGTGAAAATAAGCGTCTTTGAGGTCTATTGTCACAAACCGTGCACTGGCAGGTGCTTACCTAGGATCCAGATCTGTGCAAGGAAGAGGAGCGAGCACAGATCTGTACCCAAAGTGCTAGAAGCGTTTCGGCCTTCCTGAAAAACAGATCTGTGCAAGGAAGTGGAGCGGGCACAGATCTGTACCCAAAGTGCTAGAAGCGTTTCAGCCTTCCTGAAAAGGACGCATCAAAATTCCTTCTTAGTCCGCCTGGCCAAAATGACAGACCTAAGGCACGCCTCCCTAGTCTTAGCCTACCTTTTCACTGCTTTGAGTGAGCTAGGAGGGGGTTGGGTGCGGCTGGAAGATGGCCCAGGTTGCTCACCGCGGTGAGGGATAAACTCTATGAATCACCTCCTGGTGCCTGTCGACGACAGTACTCACTGCGTTGACAAGACCTCGGCATAGAGGTCTGGAGAAAAACGGCAGCTGCCTGCATCGAGGTGGCCTGTGGCCTGAAGTCAGAAAGCGGTTGTCAAGCTTAGAACAGACAACACTAACTTCCTCTCCAGGCCTCCTCAGAGGGAAAGAGGAAAGACCCATCTCTTGCTCCACTTCTGCTAACTCAACCTGCGAACCCCATGATCGAAGCCGGTGCGGGATTGGTGGTTGCGCAGAGGGAATCCCTTGCAATGCACACAGCCGGCCCCCTCGAGAGCCAACCGGGAATGCTCTTCTCCCAAACAAACAACATGAAGAAAACGGGTGTGCTGAGGTGGGAAGGAATTAAACAAGGGCGGGGCAAAAAACAAAAACATATGGTACAAATAAAAAGTCCGGGTATTATCCTGATATCAGACCCTTTGCTGATTAAAAGTTATAGAATTTAAAAACTGAAGGGCGTCTGATTACTTTCCAAATCCACTGTATATGAACCCAGATGTTGTAGAACAGTGTGACTATTATGAATAAATTACAGATGTGCTGACATTTGCAATAGTGCAATATATGTTGTGCAAAAAAATAAATCTATAAAAATCTGGCAGCGGAAATGTGTGTTGAGTCCAAAAAAAGTCCAGGTGTCCTAGTTGGTAGGAATTTTATAGGAATGATATCATAAGAAACAGCACTGCCTCATTTCAATAGTGTTGATCCTGAGCTTGAGTTACTGCCTGTGAGAAGTTTTGTACATGCTCACTGTGTCCTTCAACTGACTGACATGACATCCAGGGTATTTTCCTGCCTCACACCCAGTATTCCTGTGATATATGGAATAAAAAGTGGTTATTGAAGATGAATGAATGAATTATTGTTAGGTCATCTGTAACTGTGAGACCGTCTTAGAATAAATAATAAAGTATTAAATAATATTAACATTAGAATTAAAAGCTAGAATTAATTTCATAGAGTCTCATACACTTATCAAGAAACAATCACCTCCAAGTGAAGAATCCAAGGAGTTAAATCTATATTCATTCCAAATATTTAATTTATTTAATCAAATTCATTTATTTTTTTTGTTGTTTTTTTGACTGCAATGTCTCGGGGTAGGGTGTTTGAGCAATTTCTGTCTGTTTTATGGGATCGCACTGATCCATATCGCTCTCTCTTCGTGTGTGTTAGGTTCCCTGGGTATAGACAGCCTGCAGCCTCTCTCCTCTGACTCGGCCACTCTGGCTATGCAACAGGCCATGTTGGCGGGAGCCGAGGACTCCATGGACGGCACAGATGATGAAGAAGAGGAAGAGGAGGATGAGGAAGGAATGGAGGATGAGGATGAAGATGAAGAGGATGAAAGGCACCTGTCCGTCAGGAGAGATCTGCGCCTTGACCACAGCGAGGGACTGGAGTAGAGACAGATGCAGGAAATGACATCACTGACCTGACATGTTTTAAACCATGCCCCAGAGGTTTCCATTGGACACTTAAGTGCTTTGGAACTTTGAATTAGACAAGGGAGATTTGCAAAATAATGAGCTGTGAATAAATTACAATAATTACTGAATTTATTTGTACAATTTAGGAAAATTAATGAATGCACACACATTGACCATACATTTAAATGTTATATACTGGGAGAATAAATAGAAGCTTTAGTTATATTAACAAAATCCTCTGTGTAATGTTAATGTTCATGAATCCATAGCTTATTTTGTCCCACTCATCTCTTTCGCTTTTGGGTGAAACTCACAGCATGATATTTTTTACACATCATTAACAGGGAACGTTATCATCCATTTTTCCAGGTGGCTTTCTGGGCATGAGTTTTCAAATTGTAATACTTTGCTAGCATCAGTATTCAATACTGAGTTTTAAAATAATAAAAGAAAAGAAAGAAAAACAAACAAAAAAATCATTGTTAAAGACTCGACAACACAAAGCACACACCTTCAACTACGATGCATTTGCGCAGTTGCTTGATATTTATGTTTTAGGTTTTCGATCAACGATGTTGCACTTGGGAGGATTCTCATTTGCCTGGATGATACAATTCTGAATGGCACTGAAGGCCAACTGCCTGGAACTTGCAGCCGACAAACTTTTCTCCTCATGACAAAGAAAATATGGAGAGAGACAACATGGCACATTAAGCATTTCATTTATGGAGGAAAATAAACCAGTGGGTCCTTCCTGCCCTCAGACGTCTTTGTGATGTTTACTCGAGAAATACTGCAGGAAGGAAGTCAATTTTACAGAGAATTTCAGCTGCTGGAAGCCCTCTGCGAATTTTTCTGTGAAGGACAGAAACTGTAAAGATATTCCTGAACGGTTTTGGTTTAAATCAGTCTCCAGAATAAAGCAGCTGTTTCCGATGTGATGTTTAGAGATGAGAGAAGCTGTTATTGAATGTTATTGGAGTCGGTCTTGTGAAGTACGTTTCTCATTTTCTTTTTCTTGGTTGTTTTTAAATGGTTCTTCCAGAGCAAGTAATGATAGGGGAAATTTTTATTTTGTTTGTACACATTGTTGTCATGATCTATTGTGTTTCAATAGACCATTTTTGATAATTAAAAGAGATAATTTTAGTGGATGCGGTGTAGCGTTGCCTTCTTGTGTAACTTACTGTTTATTGATTTCTGGGTTAGGAATGGAAAGGATTCATTACATCCAGAGTGAATATCCAAGCCGAATAACCTGCTCATTATTGCTTATTTACTGTATGTCCTTGTCTAACCTTCACTTCAAAAAGGCATTTAAAAAGCAGGGGCTAGCTGAGCTGTAAAAAAGAAAGATGATTAAAGATGCTTTTGCAGAATATTATGGGTTGTTCTCAGCTATATAATAAAATAAGTAAAATAAGGATCAATTATTTGATAACTGAATTAATGCTTACTTGAATATGAACTAATGATGAGTTAAAGCATGTACTAAGGTACAAGTGCGAACTAACAAAGAGCTAAATCTAACTACAACACGAGTCATATGAATTCATGCACGAATGACAACCACCTTAAATATGTGTTGCATTAATTAAAAATGAAATAAAACATCCTTTATAAGAAAGAATATGAATTGAAGGTGCATCATTTCAAATTATTCACCCTTGTGGGGAAAGGAGTCCCAGAGGCACCCGGAGCACCGACTTGTACTACAGAAGGATTTGAAGATAAGTGGATAGAGAATGACACCAAATGGGTTGAGATTAAATTATTGGTGTTTATTATTTGTTTGATAAAAAGGATTAATGTGAAAGAAGAAAGCAATCCACTACCACCCAAAAATAATTGTGTATGCACCTGCATATGACAAATTCTATAAACAATTTTAAAGGCTCATTTAGTTCATATTCAATTCTTGTTTTATTTAGTTTAGCACTAGATGTTAATTAAAATACATACTAAGAAACATGTACTTAAGGGGGTCATTATTCATGCATGAATTCATAAGACTCACATCAGAATTAAGGTTGGCTCTTCATTAGTTTGTGATTGGTACATGCCTTAACTCTCCGTCACCCTCCTGACCTAAAAATACTTACACTTAATGTGATGTATATTACTATACAGGGGGCTTAATAATGGACAAAATCCAAGACAGTTCAGATTGATCTACAATAATTTCAAGTGGTATGAATGATTCCATGAATGAAAAAGTTTCAATTAAATTATTTTAGCACAAAAATAAAATCTACAGCATCTTTTATTTTGAAATTGGTACAATATATGGTCATGTTGTGATTTTAAAGTAATAAATTATGCAAATTTGACCCTGAATGAGATTCAATCTTATACAACTTCTAACTTTATATATTTCAATTCTAAGCAGTAGAATTCAATTTAAAAAAGGGTGTAAAAAGGCGGTTTATATAAAATAAAACTAAATTACTGTAGCTTTTTTTATAAATTTTTATACAAACAAACAAACAAAAAGAGTCGGATATCATTGTTAAAACATGACCGAAGCATGACAAATAAAAAATTCTGCTCAATGTCTAAAATCAAACTCACATTATCTTTTATTTAAAATGTAACTGTAAATAATTTCAAATAAATAAATCACAATTAACTAAAAGTAACATCCGGACAAAGGGGAGCACAGTGGCTTAGTGGTTAGCACGTTCGCATCACACCTCCAGGGTTGGGGGTTCGAGTCCTGCCTCCGCCTTGTGTGTGGAGTTTGCATGTTCTCCCCGTGCCTCGGGGGTTTCCTCCGGGTACGCCGGTTTCCTCCCCCAGTCCAAAGACATTTCTTTTTGGGGTGATTGGCAACTTTGGAAAATTGTCCGTAGTGTGTGATTGTGTGAGTGAATGAGAGTGTGTATGTGCCCTGCGATGGGTTGGCACTCCGTCCAGGGTGTATCCTGCCTTGATGCCCAATGACGCCTGAGATAGGCACAGGCTCCCTGTGACCCGAGGTAGTTCGGATAAGCGCTAGAAAATGAGTGAGTGAGAGAACATCCGGACAAAGTCATATCTCTGCTTTCACCTCTGTATATCCATGTAGCTGTCTCAGTGTGACACACAGAGTTTATAAACCTGCTCATTCTTCATGAAACTTCTACAAAAAATTTATAAATAAATTAAAAAAAGAGCACAGCACATTCAAAATTGATTGAATCTTCTATGTTTACTCTTTATATTTCTGTGCCAAATCTCCAAATTCACAATCATCTGTTTCTGTTTAGTGGTTTAGAGGAGCTTTGCTGGTACAGATGATAAGTCTGCACTATAATACAAACGATTCAGTTACATAAAATCAGATAAGAATTAATCCTAAGATTCCACAAAAACAAAAAATATATCAGCTTTATATATTTCTTGAATTTTACAAACACTGCATGTTGACTCAGATGTTTTAGGTGGAGTCAGGTGGTGGCAGTGATGTTTTGTAGAATGATTGCAGATGTTATATATCAGGGTACAGATGTTTCCTAATTTGCCCTTAAACCCCTGAGATTACAGACTATTCTGTGCAAATCTGGTTTACATTTCAGGACATCTATAGTAAGGGTGTAGTTAGGAGTGTTTAGTTAAGTTAAACATCACTTCCTGTTTGTGTGTGACATTTGATCTTTAAGTGTTGTGCTTCTGAGTTTGATGTACTCTAGGTCAGAACCTTTTACTAAGAACAATAGTAGAGAAAAAGTACCTATACTTCCTTGAAGACAAGATTGGAAACATGTCCTTTATGTTATTCCTGGTGTGACTGAATGAAGGGAAATGGTGTACATTATCAGGAAGATATGACAATGGCATTGCTATTACAGTTTTAACAAAGAAATAAAGCTACTATCTTATGTGACTTTCTTAAACAATTACACATACAATAGTCAGCCATAACATTAAAACCACTGACATAAATAACAGTACTACAGAAACAGTGTGATTGCATTGCTCTGGGCAATGTTCCGCTGGGAAATCTTTGGCCCTGGCATTCATGTGGATATACCACCTTCCTAAACACTGCTGCAGACCAAGTACACCCCTTCAAGGCAACAGTATTCCCTAATGGTAGTGGCTTCTTTCAGCAGAATAATGCTCCCTGCCACACTATAAATATAGTTCAGGAATGATTTGCGCAACATGAAGAGTTCAAGGTCTTGACTTGGCCTCCAGATTCCCTAAATCTCAATCTGATCGAGCATCTGTGAAATGTTCTGCGCAAACAAGACCAATCCATGGAGACCCCACCTTACAACTCATAGGATATAAAGGATCTACTGCTAATGCCTTGGTGCCAGATACTACAATGCACCTCTAGTCTTAAGTCTTGTGGAGTCCATGCCTCTTTGGGTAAGAGCTGTTCGAGTGGCACAAAGGGAACATACACAATATAAGGCATGTGGGTTTAATGTTATGGCTGATCTGTGTATTTATTTAATGGATGCTTATATCCTGTCTGACTTCAGTATCCATTTCAAGCATTAAGCCAGATGAAGACTTGGCAGTGATCCAGGATGTGATGCAGAAATAAAAAACATGTACAATCCAATCATTTGGATAGATGTAAATGTAACATAGAGATAGAAGGAACTCAAAGAGCCACAAATGACAAATTATGTCTAAGATAATGTCTATTGACCTTCTCCACCCTTACTCTCCTACTGTATACAGTGATAAGATCTTGTAACCAGCTTCTTCTGACTGTCTCCTGTTACCTTATGAGAAATTGGAATCAGGTTTCTCTTAAAACTGATTTTTATTCCTTGTCTTATGATATTCTTGTGATGTTAAATAATGCTACATACAGCACTAAACCATTATTGTTTTCAAATGTGTTTTACAAATAAAATTTGACTTGATTTGACTTGAATAATACATGTCCTACAAAACTAAAAGTAACCCTATTTCAACTAAAACTATCACTTCTCAGATGTGGTTGGTCAGATGGTGTTGATTATTTCTCTGTAAAAGCAGCTCTGTTAGTGCTGGGTGTAATTCAATTCACTTAATGCACTCATTCTAACATGCTACTGTTTCCTTAGTAACAAATCATTCCCAAGGTCTTGTATGGTGGATGCTCATAACATTTAATCAGTGTGCAACGGGTGAGTGTGAAACCTGCCCTTGTTTATTCTCCTACAACAGCACATCCTATAATGTTATTTTCTTTACAAAATGATATGAATATGAACTATAAGGTTCATTGTTTGTATTAGAATTAAAAGGGAAAGAAAAAAAAGATGACATAGCCATAAAGAGAACATGCCTGGCACACATTCAGAAGGAAAAAAACAAGTTTGCTGAGTTTTCACACAAGTGTTCAGGAGCTCTTGTGTAATACAGCCCTCTTAAACTCTTTTATACTCAAATATATAGAAATATTTGAAGTCCTGAGTGCAGCACTGAAATAACTATCTTTGTGGCAGTTCTCCAGATTTCTCATGCTTGTGCAGTAAAGCGGTAGGTCTACTTGGGGCGGCAGTGCATAAATAGCGAGGGCAATGACAGAGGCAGGAAAAGCCACAGAACTGGCCAGGTTTGAAGTGGATGGGAGCCACTGGCTTGATGAGTACGTTAGGGATCTGCTGGACTGCTGCCTCCACCCTTCTTTATTCTCTCTCTCTCTCTCTCTCTCTCTCTCTCTCTCTCTCTCTCTCTCTCTCTCTCTCTCTAATTGCTCTTCTGCTTCTCTCACTGTTACTCCATCAAGCTCCAGAGAGCTCTATAACTCCTTTAATTACCCCTTAACCCTGTCCTGTTCTGCCTCCCATTTTGGTCGGGCCCTCCTCCACTATTTAAAGGCTTCGCCAGCATCTTTGTCCTCCCCAGCCTCAGGACCAGGTCACCACTGCATGGCATACTTAACATTCACTTCAGCAGGAGAACTGAAGGTACTGTATTTGAATCCCTTTTATTCCTAACACAGTGTGGGTTAGGGAACTCAGGTCATTAATGAAATAAATATGGAGATGTATGGGGTTCCATGGTGGCAAAATATATAATCTGGAATTTACATAGAGAGAACAAAAGTAGTTAACACTGTATCTTCTGCTTAACAGTTGTGGACATGTCAATTGCTAAGACAGCTGCACAGGCTGTGCTGTCTGATGCACTGCTTCAGAACAGCAATGTAGACAACCGCATTCGTCACCTGGAGTTGGAGCTGCCCCTAGACAAAGTCATAAAATTTGTATCTGTGGGACTTCCTCTAATGCTGGTGTCTTGGGCATTTGCTCGAGAGATCTCAGTTGGTGAGTTTTTTTTTTTATTGTGTTCATAATCAACAACATCTGTTCATAGGGTATAAATGTTAGAAATCATTGCATTTTATTTTATTTCATTTGATAATTAAATGCTTTTTATCCCCAATAACAAACATGCCCCAGAATGTCTGAACTTCACTTTAAGGAATATTCATTGGTATAAAAAAAGATACATGAAGATATAATTATGTTCAACACAAATTCTTGGAAGATCTTTTAAACTTATTGTACAGTATAATTTGTCTGCAATGCTTGAATGCCCCTGCCACATGTCCAGTGTGCCTGAGAAAGGCTCTGCATCCACCACAAGCCTGAACAGGATAAAACTTTTAAATAGCATACTAAAAATGAATGGATTGTTAGAATTAGTAGTGTTGAAATAAAATAAATGGGAGCACAATAATCTATTCCTCTTAGAGAAAATTGCTCTTAGTGATGAAGAGTGTTGTCTAAAGGGGTTAATGTTGAGGCTAATGTCGCCTGCTGACTACCTGCTGAAGATGAATCTTGATATCCAAATATCAAAATCTCAAATATATTTGACTAATGTGGCTTAAGCTGTCTTGAGAGTCCACATACCCATAAAATTACGTTGATGCAAAGTTAATTAAATGTCAACTTTGATTTCACATGCTATATGGAAATTGATTTGACAAGATGTGGAATGTAAATCGAAATTATTTAATAACTTTTTGCCCAATGTTAATATTTTGTAGGAATCCTCACCTGACAGGCTTGTGGTGGGTTTGAAATAAACAGTGCTATATTGCTAGACCTCCCTAGACAGCCAATTGCTAAAAGAAGCTGTCAGTTGCAGTGGAGGCAGCTGACGTTGCAATCAGTTCCCCTGGAGTTGGTCTGCAATCAGTTCACACAGATGTTAATTGGCACGAGGATGATTAAGAGAGACGTGGAAAGATGACAAGAGTCTGTAATTACAGTCAGCCTGCTCTTTCCCAGTTCTCTATTTCAGTCTAACTAGAGGATATGCTAATTAAAGCAATGGACGTGCATCGCAAGCTAAGTTCTTTACATTTGGATAAAATTCCATCCCTGGTCACATGTGATACTTGTTTACAAAGTACAGCTATTTAAGAGAGAAACTTTTTTTTATTTCAAGCAAATCGTTGATATCTAATTAATTTAATTTTCACACATTTTGTAGACCTTGATTAAGAAACATCTTTAGCTGTCTTCACTTTGCAAAAATAAAATACAAAATGAAAAAAAGACAGTAAGAGTTTTTTTATTCTTCAAAGTCTGGGATAAAATGGACACTACAGTGTACTCTTCCATAATAAGGATGGCTGTAGTGAATGTTATGCACACTGGAGGTTGATTGTAAGGTTCAGAGGAACAGACTAGTGTTTAAATAGTCTATAAAAAGCATGAGCTTGGCTTTTTGTGAGTGTTAGGGACCCACCCTTGTTGCCCATCGGCATACTCAACCTCAGCAGAAATACTACAGTGTGTTTCTCTTGCTGCTGCGGTTTACACCAGATGTGTTCCTGGGGGAAAAAAACTGCAGTTATAAATTTGCCAGTCCAGTTGCTTCTGACCATTATTTTAACATTTCAGCTGATGAAAATTAATTCATCAAGATATCCTGGTTACAGTTTTGCACTAAAATGACAATCTATGTTACATATAGACTTAAATGAAGGGCAGTTGAATTATGTTCTTTACATTTCCCAGCTTTTAAGGACATTGGGGTCAGAGCGTAAGATCAGCCTGTCAACTGTATTTAGGGCTACACATAAACTTTGTCTAGGAGGTAAAGCTAAAATCAAATTTTTATTGTAATGCTTTTTTGCATTTGTAGGTTCACAGGTTAGCTGTTTTCCTCCCAGCAACTTCACAGTGAAGCAGGCTGCATATGTAGACATGTATTGCTGGGATTCACTGATGCACCATGAGGTTGATGAGAGTGGAAACTCTGAAGAACGTTCCCTGTGGGTTCATAAGGTGTGGTTGAATGTATATATAGTTACTGCTACCAGAAAAAGATATAGTGCTCGAAATGCATATAGATATAGCATTTATTTCCTGGATACATGCTAAATTTCCTTTTTTGGACACAATACAATAAAAACTAAAGTCTCATTCAAAAATAGGCTTTGACATAATTACCATTATAAAGCAATATTAATAAAGAGATGGCCTTTCGGTTAAGCTGTTTCTGTTTGCTGATTGCGTGCCTCTGTATGCCTCAGATGTTCCCCTACTCCCTGCTTATCATGGCAATGATGATGTACCTTCCAGCACTGATCTGGAAGTTCCTGGCTACGCCAACTCTGGGCTCCGATCTGCTCTTTATAATTGATGAGCTGGACAAGTCTTACAACCGCTCAGTGCGCTTGGCTCAGAGCATCGTGGAGCTTAAACAGAATACAGACCCATACGAATTTCAGGCAGAGTTGCAGAGGTAAGAGGAAAAGACAGTTCTGATCTTCTTCTTGAGTGTCCTATCACTTGAGATAATCATGTGTAATTCCAGACAGTTGAGGTGTTTAAATATTAATATGGAACTTTAAAGGGAATAATAAAGACTAAAATTGTTCTATTTCTGTTCCCAGAGCCAAGAAAAAACGTTACTTTGAGTACCCTCTGCTGGAGAGATACATGAAATACAAGCATGGCTCCTACTTCCTGGTCAGCATGCTGTTCCTGCGTGGCTTCCTCTTGCTTACATTTATGTCAGCTTCCTGCCTTTACCTGATCTACTTCCACCTCTCAGCCTTCCTGCAGGATGAGTTTGGCTGCTTTATGCGTACCGGGATCCTCCAAGACCAGATCTGGGTTCCAATGCTGGTGCAGTGCAAGATCAGTGGCCTGATGGTGTTCCAGGTCATTAGTATAGCTAACGGTGCCATCTACATGCTGCTCGGCCCCATTGTCCTGTTCAGCATGCTGCGTCTCTTCTGCTGGGACACCAGCTTCCTCTCACTGTATGAGGTGCTTCCTGCACTGGGTCTGATCAGTGGTCAGAAGCTAGGCTGCCCGTTGAACGATTTGAACGTGCTTCTTCTCTTCCTGCGCGCTAATGTGGCACATCTGCATTCGTACGGTCGACTCAAGGCCTTGTGCTCACTAGCACCGCCTCATTTGCACAGGGGTAAGGGCATGCTGACAGAGGAGCAGGTTGAGGAAGCTGCCGAAGCAGCTGAGGAACTGGAGGAGGAGATACGGGAGGCTAGAGAGGAGGGCAAACACAATCTAGTGGACATCATGACCATGCTTGGGGCAGCCAGAGGGAATGTGGTGAACTGCCCTGAACACCGCCCTCTGGTGGAGGAGAACATGACACTCGGTACAGTTAGTCTCATCTGTCTACTCAAGAGCATCCTGATAGTGGGCATAATTGTGTATATCGTATGGGATGTTCAGAAAATAATCAAGTGAACTCTTCATCATGGCATTATTAATGTAAAACTTAAGAGAGAATGATGCTTTAGGTTCAAACATATCAGTGTGAATATACTTTAGATCAATTGTAAATGTAAATATAATTATAAACACATAACACTTTTGTTAAATAAATTATAAAACAAAACTTTTCGTGTGTATTACGTTTTTTATATATTATGTTTATTATATTTAGTATATTATGTTTTGCTGACTCAAATTTTTTGCTGATTTAAATTTTTTTTTTCTTTTTTTTTCTTTTTTTTTTATTTTTATAAAAAGTATTTGGAATACAAATTCTGAAGGAGGCTTTAGAATTTAGAAGCAAACAGTTCATGGTAGATTTGATTTCCCTAACAGCCCTCTCTGTCTTTTTTCAGAACCTAACCACCAGGGCTACCATGAACTGGAGGAGTCTACATCATGTTGTTTTGGCTAAGCTTTCCATTAATGGACTGAACCATGCCTGTAAGGGACACATATTCACTGTAGACTAATCACATCCCCTCTAGTATAGTAATAGGTCTAAAGCAGATTAATTAATGAAGCTCTTTTATTGGCAGTTCTTTTATTTGATCAGGATGGATTATATTGGTGGTCTGTCAGGGAAATGCTTGTACACCAAAGTGCTTCAGGGATATTCAGGAAACCTTCGAAAAGCCTCCATTAGAATTCACCACATGAAGTTTGTCTTGATTTTTTCTTTAATACTTTCATTGTTTCTGTCTTTGTTATAAATCTATTTTTTGTGTGTTCTTTTTTGTGTAGCATTTTGTTTGTGACAAAATTTACATTGAACTTTAAATGAAAATAAATGTTTGTGGTGTAATTTTGTAATTTGTAACTGATGAATTGTAAATTGATTCTACATCAAGCGAGACATATCGATTCTGCTTGATTTTACATGCAATCTATAAATAAACCTGAATAAACAATACTTAAGTTCTCAATCTAGAATGGAAAGCATCAGCCATCCTCTGTATCTGACAAATAATTTTGTTGAACTCATTCATTACTCATAATTACTGTCAATTCCAGGCATCTGCCATGAGGTCAGGTTGACACAATTTGTCATGTTACTGAAACACAGACAGGCAGAAACAGACTGAGGGTGGGATTTTCACACTGAACACATAATCTGATTTGCACTCACCGTAGGGAAATAAAATATGTTTTGGTATCAAATGTAAAAAAAAAAAAAAAAATACTATCAACCAAACATCTGTTTATTTGCCTCAGTTTTTTGGTGTTTTTCAAACATGGTTTGTATGTCTGTGTTTCTGTAATTAAAACTGAAAACAATTTGTAATCATATTGCTGATTCAGATGCCAGTTACTCAGAAAAAAAAACATGATTAATGATTAGTCTTTGCAATTATGAAATGAGAAATTGTTATATTATTGTAGATTTCACATGACTACATCTCCTATTTACTTACTTGTGATTATTTTTCCACCGTGTTAAATCCACAATTAATAAGTTTACTATAAATAAATAGAAATAAAAAGCACAAGATGAGTATTGGCGTATTAGAGTATTGAAACGTAGCTATTTAAAAAGAATTATGTAAAATAAATAAATAAATAAATAAATAAATAAATAAATAAATAAATAAATAAATAAGAGATATTTCATAGAAAAACTGGACATAACAAAAGACAATCGCTGTGGAAAATTCATCATTATAGATAATCATAGAAATTAGGATTTTTTATTTCTAATTCTCTGCTAATATTGAATAATAAGATGATTTAAAATCTAGTCAGTCTTAGGACAAGACATAAACAACATATACCTTTTGCAATAATGTTTTGTGAAAATAGCAGTTGTTCAACAAGGTGAAATGAAACATCAGGTAAACTGAAAGCATACACTTACCGTTCAAATGATTGAGAACAGCCAAGTACAGTCGTTCAGTTATAAAATCAGCCAATCAAGTGGAAGAGGAGCAATTTAAAGATCATGCAGATACATGTTTAATATTAATTAAATGTTCACATCTAACATCAGACTGAAGAAAATGTGTAATCTTTGTGATTTTAACTGTGGCATGGATGTTTGGTTTGAGAAGGTCTGGTTGGAGTTTTTCAGAATCTGCTGATCTGAGATTTTCAAACACAACAGACACAATCTCTAGAGTGTACACAGAATGGTGCAAAAAACAAAATGAGTGACAGCACTCAGGTTGAAAACATTTTGTTGATAAGAGAGGTTAGAGGAAAATGGCTAGATTGGTTTGAGCTGCCAGGAAAGATATTGCAATTTATAGAACCAGTCTTGACAACCGTAGTCAGCAGAAAAACACTGCAGCATGCAGAATACATCTTTAAGGTGGATGAGCTACAACAGCAAAAGACCAGAGTGGGTTCCATTCCTATCAGCCTAGAACAGGATTCTGAAGCTATTATCAGCACAGACTCACCAAAACTGGACATTTGTAAAGGCAGGAAAAGAGTTATTATTCGAGTTACCCCATACTTCCCAGTGGTTCAAACCAGTCTTGTCATTTTCCTCTGATTTCTCTCAACATGGTGTTTTGGTCTGTGAAAGCTTTTCTTCCACCATTCTATATAAACTCTAGAGACATTTGTGTGTGAAAATCCAAGCAAATCAGCATTTTCTTAAGTACTCAACCAACCATTCTAGCACCAAACTCTGTGCCACAATCAAGTCAGAGATCATTTTTTCTCATATTCTGATTTTTGATGTGAAGATTAACTAAAACGTATCTGCATGAGTTTCTGCATTGTGCTGCCACCACAAGACTGATTAATGTGATAACTGGATGAATGTGCAGATGTATAGGTATTTTTAATAAATTAGATGGTAAATGTATATACTACTTTACATTTGGTGTTAAGAAAAGCAATCAACTCAAGAATTATTGGCCTTCCTTAAAATAAATAAAAAAGGAAATCTATATTGGAAAAAAATAACAATCAAAATCCCTTCAGTTTGTTTTATGCCTCCTGGTAAGATTTCCATCATGGAAAAGGCATACGGATAACATACAACAGACATCTGACATGCTGGCAATCTCTGCACTGCAACGTGATTTTTAGAAAACATTTGGACCTGTTTCTCCTGCATGAAGTTACAACCTTTTAACCGGTGACACTTAAAAAAATGTGGACAAAATTGGGCATTACAGAAAGTGGACAGGACATTTACCCAGAATCCTGGGTCTAAGTACCACATACAGCAGTGGCGTCGTCTTATCCGGAAAGGGCCGGTGTGGGTGCAGGTTTTCATTCCAACCAAGCAGAAGCCACACCAAGTCTACTAAAAGAACAACTGATTAAACAGGTGGAATCAGGTGTGCCTTCTGCTTGGTTGGAATGAAATTCTGCACCCACACCGGCCCTTTGTGGATAAGATCGGACACCGCTGGCCTACAGTATGCTACCAGCATCCAGGGTTGGCCAAAGCAGTACTTCATAATCTGCACAGCCTCTTTTTAGCCTCTACTCAGTCAGTGGACAGGGAAATAGTGTGATTTCTCATATTTCTATTTTTATTTAGATGACAGCTGCTATGTGTGGACAGAATTTGACCATTTCCATATATAGATTGAAGGATGTGGAGATACCTGTGTTTTCATTGGACAGTGTGACGGGGCGTGGTCGAGCTGTGGAAAGGAGGCGGGGTTAAACGGCAGGTAACAGGTATTGATGCTCACCCGTGTCGTATAAGACTGAGTTTACTCAAATTAATTATTTATTGATAGACACGACATTGACATAAAACGCAAAAAACATAGATTCTGTTATCTCGTTTTCCAAATGAAATTTAACTTTTGCTTCAAGAATACAACATTATACAGAAATTCTTTGACGCTCTGTTTATTAATAGTACTTCAGTGGCACGAGAACAGCATCTCGGGGGGGGGGGGGGGGGGGGATGCTGTTCTCATGGGGTTTCATGTTCTCCCCATGTTCATGTGGGATGTCCCTCTTTCTCTTATGTACTGGACTCTTCTGTGTGTGTCTCTTCTCACTACAAGCTCTGAGTACTTCTTAGCACTTTCATAGTGTGCACATAAGGCTATGTTTGGATTTCTGCATTCTGCCTTCTCTCTCTCCCTTTTTCCTCTCTTCGTACCAGAGAAGAGCCAAATAGCCAACTGCTAGTGAGTGTGGGATGAAATATTGATTGAATAAATGTAGTGTAGAGTTATATATTTGTGTGTGTGTGTGTGTGTGTGTGTGTGTGTGTGTGTGTGTGTGTGTGTGTGCATGTGCTTTTTCAAGAATGACTGCCATGTGGTAGTACAGCCATAAACACTTAAAGATAATACAATCATTTATTGCTTTTGTTTGTTTTTTTAAATTCATTTACTGTGGAGCCATTATTATGTGTTCCAAAGTTTTGGCTGTATTTTCCATCACTCAGTATCAGTGAAAACAAGCAAAATATTCAGTAATTACTTTATTTCCTTTAATCATTACTGATAGGCAGGTTGATTATAAATTATGTCACTCACCTTGTGAAATGGAGATGATACAGTTTTAAATATTACTGTGGGAGGGACATGCACATGTTTTTAATTAAATAGGACTGCAGTTACCTTTTAATAGATATATTAAAAACAAATGAACTAACTAATATTATATTATAGGCAGTAGAGTGAGGAAAATTTCTTATTGATTTGCACTGCAAAAATTATATCTTAGCAAGTATCTTTTTAATTTAATATGAAATTAAATGTACGATTAAACAGCTTGTTTTAGATGCATTTATTCATTTCAAACTTTTAAATTGTATTGTTCTATTCACCATTTATTGCTTCTTTAAAGAAATGCATGCTTTAATTTCTAGAAAATTACTGGCCAAAAAAATCTGTATGCAAGGTACTAGATAAATATGACTAGAGTATAGCTATTCAAAATAAATGCACCTGCCAATCTGTTACTTTTTAGATATCCACATGGGGGCAGTATTGAGTTATATTTTGTTGGATGAGTCCAGCAAAAATACACTTTTCAGCTCCTGCAAAATGTAAACATGCAGTTACAGTATATTAAGATTTTTGTACATGTAGTCTTCTTTTATTATTTTTAAAATTTCTGACCATAATTGTACAATACGTACTTCTACTGTTGTCAGTTTTAGTCTAACCATTTTCATAAAGACCCTGAGAGGAAACGATAAACGAATTTCCTCTGCTCAATCTCATTGTAAATTTATACTTATATGCTTATCTTAATAAACTAATTATTTTTAATAGGAGCTGTGCCTGGAAAGTGGTAGAGCATCAGGTCATCACACATGAATGGTTCGATGGACAGGAGGTGAGGAATATGTTGTATAACCCAGCACCTATGACGTGTAAATGAGATTGTAATATGGTTCTGGTGAGGTACTATATACACAGATAAACCTGCCTACTGCCACTATACTCTTTAGCATAGCTTCTGACCCTTATATGTGGTCCAGTGTGTTGCAACATGACTGACAGATGTTCAGCCTGTAGGCTGGAAATATGTTCAAAAGAAGAAGAAAGAAAATCGGCATATTTATGCAAAGTGTATTTTTATTTGGATAGAATATCAAAGAGAGTGTATATAAAGATTTTTCATATCCCAGGCGATTTAATTTTTCTTTGTTTCATTTCCATTCAGATACGAGAATGTCCACTGCATCTCTCAAATCCCTAATTGCAAACAACAGTACTTCAAGAACTACTTGGTTCCAACAAGACTTGAAAGCTTCCTTAAGCTATTTAGGCCATTATCCAATTAATCGTCTAACATACAATGCTTGCATTTATACTGTGTGTGTGTGTGTGTGTGTGTGTTGCTGATTTTAGGCTTCCAATTTTTCCATTTTCTCCAGTGCCACAGCAGGAGCTCCAGCCTCAGGAGCAGTGGAATGGGAAATGACAGGCAGTTATGTTCTCTCATCTCTAATTTGTTTTCTTTGTATCTGGTCATGACGTGCAGAGCTGAGGTCGAACATAGTGGGGGGTCTCTCAGTACTGTCCAATTAAGATTGATGTTCGCTTGTAGTGGAAGAATGCAAAATAATGGGCCAGTGTGATGATGGATGCGGTGCTTGCTGTGTGGAGCTTGGACCCTGTTTGCTTTGGCCCAACATGGCTGTGGTAATGGTTTCCTAATCCTAGACACACACACACAGAGCAAGAGAGCACACAAGCGCTATCAATGGCCTTCGTCATGCTCCACTGCTGGCTGGGAGACTTTGATTACTGTTGTTAAATATTACAGTCCCAAAGCAAAATGAAAGGTGAAAACCACCTGCACTGTAGCGAGACCCAAATTACTGTGTCCTCGCAGGTTTATGACAAGATCGATACTGTTGGCCTTGGGTTTAGGAGACCTCTATATTAAGACAGATGTCCAAATTAAATAGCCATGCTTTCTTCAGATGTGTTCAACTGCAGCAGAACCTTAAGATTTAAGTAACACGTACAGTAGATGCCCTAGCTTCTACTCGGAAAAAGTGTCCTCTCAAAGTTAAGTCAAAGTAAAATGCTGGTTTGGGTCACAGCTAACACAAACAGGCCATTGGAGTCCAAATGCATTAGGTGAGTATGGCAGCTCCACAACCGTGTCAGAGTGTGTTCATGTGTGTGTGTGTGTGTTATCTAAAAGGTGTGATGTTGGCAGAAGCTGACCTTGCAGTCCGTCAACAAGAGCTAAAGTGAAAGCGAATGACAGCCTGTTTACAGCCATTCACAAGTTGAAGACGCTCTCTGCTCTCTGTCTCATCCTCTGCTCTGCTCTGTCATGGGCATGTGCTTGTATGTGTTTAGGATTGATAATATCAGCTCAAGAGCCAGCATTGGTGCGAGAACAGGCTGACAGGAAAGTGTGAGTCAGAACTGGGATAATTTTTTTTTTAATTGCTTAATTACTGTTTTCTGAAGGTATGGAGCATGTTACAAAACTTTGTCCTACTATATTCTGCATATTCTTGCAGAATTTCAGTAAACAGAAAACAAGTTCCAAAAAGGTCAAACTGAAAGATTCCAAAAATAACATTCCTGCAATGTTTTAAAATCATTTTTTGTAAGAATTTCCGAATAAGACAAAAATATAGCAGTAGGTAATTTTTTTAACAAATTGGTCCATTTATGAACATTACAGTCATGTGACTAGGACACCTCATGTGTTTTTTAACATAGTTATATGGGCATTTGATCTTAAGTTTAACAATATTGGCACATTATATAATATAACTAAATAAAACCAAAGAGAATTTCTTTTATATAATCTATAAAATGTATGTAAAAAAATTCAATTTCATGTGAGGAAAAAGTAAGGACACCCTTAAAATTATTTGTACCTAAAGTGGATAAAATGACCTACAGGTGTATCACATCAGGTACAAATTATTCAAACATTATTACAGAGCATTTTGAAGGAGGCTTGCTTTATTTAAACCTCAGACATTTACTTTGGTTTGCTCTTAGTTGTTGAACTGAGAGGTATCACCATGGTGAGATCCAGAGAGCTCTCTGAGGCCTTCAGAAAGTAGATTGTTGGAGCCTGGTAAGGGATATAAAAAAGATTTGAAAAGAATTTGTAATCAGCTATTCCACTGTCTGAAAATCATTTACAAGTGGAGAACAGTTAAAACAAGTGCCAACATGGCAAATTAACCCCAAGAGCAGACTGAAAAATGCTTAAAGAAGTCTCCAAAAACCCTGAAACATCATAACAGGACCTACAGTAAGCTCTTGCTACAGTTGATGTCAAAGTGCATGAATCTACAATTAGAAAGAGACTGCACAACTTCAATTATCATGGGGGGCGTGCAAGGAGGAAACATTTACTGGCTTAGAAAAGCATGAGGGCAAGACTGAAGTTTGCACAAGAACACAGAGACAAAGGCCAAGACTGGAATAATGCGCTTTGGACAGATGAGTCTAAAATTGTAGTATTTGGACATCATAATATAGGGCATGTTTGGTGTAAATACAGCATTTCAACAAAAGAACCTCATACCAACTGTGAAACATGGAGGTGGAATTGTTATGGTTTGGAGATGGTTTGATGAACCAGGATGGTCAGCTCATCATTATAGAATCCATTATGAATTCTACATTGTTTCAGAAGGTGCTTGAGGAACACATGAGAACATGATACATGACAATGACCTAAAACATACCAGTAAATTCACCAAGGACTGGCTGAAAAGTAAAAACAGAGAATTCTGGAATGGCCAAGTCAAAGCACATATCTAAATCCTATAGAGATCCTGTGGGATGATTTGAAATGGACTTTCTTGCATGCAAGAAACCCCTCAAATATCACACAGCTGAAAGAATTCATTTGCATTGAAAAGTGGGGGAAACTTTCTTCCAGTCGATGTCAGAAACTGGTAGATGTCTACAAGAAACATCTTATTGAGGTTATTTCAGGAAAAGGGGGAAACACTAGCTATCGAGGCATAGGGTGTCCTAACTTTTTCCTCCGTTAAAATACTAATTTTTGTTGATTTTTTTTGTTTAATAAGTGAAAACAAAGTGATTTTGTTGTTTACATGCAATTACATCACTTTCATCTACAGGTACAAATTAAAACAAGATCAGAAATTGACATGTTGACATTTCTTTATAAAGAACTTAATATTTAATGGGGTATCCTAATTTTTTCACATGACTATATGTAAAAACAGGATACAAACTTTCATCCATCTTTATTAACTGGTTTATCCTGTCAGGATCTTGGGACAGTGATGTATAGCAAAATCCTGTATACACACGTGCACTCACAATCACACCTAGAGGAAATTTAGCATAACTGATCTTCTTCTACTATTGGATGGTATGAGGATTGGAGAACCTGTTGGAAATCCATATGGAGAGAGAAATTTGCGGAAACATTAATATGAGCTCAGGATCAAACCAGAAACCCTGGAGCTGTGAGACATCGATGCTACTAGCTGTACTGCCCACCCAGAAAATTGGGTATTGAATGTTCTCAGAACCAAAAGTTCCTAACACTGTTAGATTAAAAACAATTCTGCTGATATAAACTTGTTTGGTGTTGGACCTATTAATAATATTAACAGATACGGAATGAACTGCAAAGCTTACATTCTATCAATAAAGCATCAATGGAAGTAAAACTTATTTGTTCTTAGCTACATGGCCTTATTCTGCCCTCTTTCATATTTATAGTTCAGTTGTCCTTTGCTGCAGAAGCAATGCATTAAGCAGAACATCTGTTGCTTTTAATGACTATGTTGCCCAGATGCACTATGCAATATGCATGCTGAGAGTCTTCAAGTCAGTTTCATGTGTCACAGTGGTTCCTGAAGTGTGTGTGTGCATGTGCATGAGCACATGAAGGGCTGGGGGTGTGGGGTCAGAATAATATCTGACAGTTTTGATCTTGGGGCTACATTTGGATTAGATTTTGGGCCTTGTGGGGACATCGTTAAAATTAAAGTTAGATTTGACATAGCATTAATTAAGTGCATTAATAGTTTTGTCAGTGGCTGGTACTCACAAGAAGACAAACGTATGAGTGTGTTTTCTATAGAAACACAGCACAGACAGACAGGCTGTATGGCATTTAAGATGGTGCATTTTGCAGAGCTCTCGAGCTTGCTGCTGTAGAGCTGAGGACAGACTAGGAATAAAAACCAATCACACTCAAAGGCTTGCTTCACAAAGTTTGGCTCCTTATGTCAACAGAGCACTGGATTTGCTTTATAGACTCTCCAGCAAAAGGCACTCATCTTCATCAAAAATCACAAATTCTCCATCAACTCCAGACCATCATTTGCCATTGGTTTCAGAACACCCTTCAGAATCACCATGCAGAGTATGTTAGTTTTAAGGTGCATTCCAGATCTCATATTTAATGTATGTGCTATTCTATGCTACTGTGTAGTATTTAGTGAATAGTGTGTTTACATTGAAAATTCCAACAAAATTTGGAGAAAGTGTTTAAGTTTGGATACTTTGTGCACTCAGTGGTGTGAAAGAGAGGTGAGGCACTGATGCTTGATGAGGTACATGGGCTTGCTGTGGATAGTACCACATGGAGACCATGGCAGTGGCTTTGCACTGCTGTTGCTGCAGTTGTTTTGCCCTCGGATGTCTCTTATTGAAATATTTGATAGCTATAAACTTAGAAATTACGGTGATGCTCCTACTGTAGTTGTTCAAAAGCTGGTCCATTTACACTTGACTATATAGTGTACAGTTATAGAAAGGAAATTATTTATAGAAAAACAAAAACTAGATGTGGATCGTTTCGGGGAGATTTTCCTTGATACCCTTGCCTCTTGCTTGCTCATTTGAGATGATGCAACCCTTCTAAAATTTATAAATTAGTTAATAGTGTACATAGTGCTAAGTGTAAGTGAATAGTGGTAGTATATCATTTGGGACACACATCTCAGCCACTCTACTCATAGCACACATGATGTCTTTTATACACTTTTCTGGCCACAAGCTTCAGGAACATGACAGCTGAATTTGGCTCATTGAACCTCAATGTACTGTAACCTTCATGTGAAGGTTTCTGGTAAAAAACAAAAAACAAAACAAATAATCTTCCTATTAAACCTAGAATTAATTACCTGATTATGCAATTGTACTTTTTGACCATGTAATAGTTCTAAAAGGGAAATTGGACATCTGGTGTCACCTGAATGAGGATGAGTTCCCTTTAGAGTCTAGTTCCTCTCAAGGTTTGTTCCTACTGTAATTTCATTTTAGGGAGTTTTTATTTTCAACCTTCGCCTCTATCTTGCAAATTAAGGATATATTTTGCCTAAATGTGTTTGTGTGTAAAATCTCTTTTTATGTCTCGAATTTTACTTCCTATGGTTTTCTTCTACGTTTATCAGACAGCAAGCACAAAAACCCTGCTTGTATCCACTCCAAAGCATGCAGTGATGTCTTTCAATAGTTCCTGTTATTTCAATACCTGCTTTAAAATTGCAGTATAATGGATTCCTCAGCACTTAGAAATCCTGTTCTATTGAGAACACTGACTGGTTAGAGGGATAGAATAACTATTTCAGATTACTTTATCATAGCATACTGTCATGTTTATATACTGTTCTCACTGCTCAGTTTCCTTCATGCAGGTTTCCATTTCAATGTTTGAATCTTTTCTATAGGCTAAAATGTCTGATGTAAACTATTATTGCATTTGACTAGATGCTAGACTACACAGCACTTAAATAACTGACATAGATTATGTTGTCGAAGCACATCTGTATGTCCTGCTATGATGGATTCAGGCCAAAAGTATAAAATTCCATACAATTTGTCAAATTGTAACGTGAAATTCAACAAATCAGATCAAAGTTGTTTAAACTTTCTATTATTAGAGTCATAAACTGTTCACTCGCCATCAATCCAGTTTTTATGAATATAAATTTCTGATGTGTGAAGAGCTGTAATCCTTGACTGGCCAAGCATAGCAGAGTGGGTCAAGCGCATGACACTTGTGTTAGATAAGGTCACCCTGTCATCTTCCTTGTTGTGATGCACCTTTATATGTAACTTTCATTCAGTTAAAAATAGGAGTGTGAGGATAAGCAAAACAAACCATAGCATCGTACTCTGTGTGTTAATGAAGTTTCAGCATCACAAATAACACACAAACGTTTCATTAGTTGGAGGTCTAAGACATCCTTGTTAATTAAATTTGTCTTAAAAGAAATAGGTTTGATTTTATTACAAATATGCGCAATATACCCACTGACCACTTTAATAGGAACACCGATATCCCTGTTAATTTTAGCAATTTTCCAGTGCAGTTGATCATGAGGCAATAACACAGACCTTAAGATCTTTAGTTATTGGCCACACCACACACCAGAATGTAGTGCCACTCAGGTTAGTTTGATAAATGTTAAATGTAAGTCACTCTGGAAAAGTGTCTGCCAAATGTGGTAAACAAAAAATGAGAACAGACAGAGCTAACAGGAAAGCTACATTAACGCAGTTAACCACGCTTTACTACTTTGGTGGGCAGGAATGCATTGCTGAATGCACATGTTGAACCTTGAGGCTGATGGGCTACAATGCTGAAGATCACATCACATTGTTCATAACTAAGAACAAAATCTACTAGCTACTGTTTTTCTTTCCTTGCCTGCATTTAAAAAATTGGCCACCAGGTAGAAGTGTTACATAAGTCACACTTTACATATATGGCTTTTGGCTGACACCCTTATCCAGTCTAGCTTAAATTATTTCCATTTTTTTATACAACTGAGCAATTAAGGTTTAAGGCTTTACTCAGACTCCCAGCGGTGGAAGTGGGATTTGAACCCAGAGCCTTCTAATCAATAGGCCACCAGCTTAACCACTACCACATTCCACCCATTTACATTTACTGGGTAAATACTGTTTATATTAAAGGTGTAATGTGTAATACAATTTCTAGTATTTTCTTTAGATACATTTCATTAATAAGTTAATTTGTAATTATTCAACCTGATAATTTAATTATTTTCTAAAATGATTTCTACTTTCTTGATTACACAAACATGTTTCCATTTGCCATGAATAATGTGAAACAAGACATAAAGGGCAAAGATAGGCTTAAAAAAACACTTTTTTAAAGCTAATTGTTTCCAAAAATAAAATAGAGAGTGGGAGTTCAGTCACCGTGGAAACAGCCAAAGGCATCCTGGAGGAGACATCAAGGTCCCGTGCAGAAAACTGAAGTGATTATATGTAGAATGATAATGTAAAGGAGAATTATGCACATAGCATGGAGGTGTAGGTGTGCTGTTACTAGATCTGTGCTATATTTTACAACACGTTGATTAAAATCTGTGAATCTCTGATCTGTAAAAATCAATGAAATCTTTCACATCTCCTGTACTCAAGTCTTTAATGTCTTTAATGTCTTGAATTTTTTAATAGAAAAAGAAAAGAGCATATTCTATAAGCTTTGGAAACCTTATATTAGTGCAAAACACATGAAGAAATAAACATATCCTGTTCAAAGATATTTACATAAACTTTTCATTTTAATATTTTTCCTTTGTGTGTTTTGAATTTGCTGTAATGTGTTTGGTTTGGATGTTTGTTTTCAATTTTGCTGGTGTGTTTGTGTGTGTGTTTGTTTGTGTGTGTGTGTGTGTGTGTGTGTGTTAGTTGCTGCTTTTTCTTTTCTGTTATGTTTTATATTTTATCTTTTCATTTGGAATTGTCATTGATTTTCTGTTTTTTTTTTATTGTTTTTTTTAAACTATTACTTTTTTGTTTTTTTATTTAATGTTGGGTTTCTTGATATGCTATTGTGTTTATTTTTATTTTTCATTTTGATTTATTATTAACCACCATATTGCAGAATCAGAGTCAAGTGCAACAACCAAAGTCTTCAGAAGTTCTGCATGATCTTTGAGAGAGACAATCTCCTTAGCTGATTTTCTTGTAAAAGTTACAATACAAATATTACAAATATGACAGCTCTTTGGAAAGTTCATTTGAGCCTCCACTTTAGTTAGAGACAAATACATTTTAATGGGTCAGAAGTTCATATACAGCAGTCTCTTTAAATAGTCTGAAAGATTTCAGAAATTGATGTAATGACTTTTGGAAACGTCTTATAAGTGAATCGTGGGATTGCAAGCTTTGGCCTACAGTTTTGTACCCTACAGGATGTGTAGTGCATTGCACCAGGTGTGAAAATTTAAATGATTCCTTGAGAAGCTCTAGGCGCTCGTTCCAGTTGATCAACCGATTCAGAAACGCTGGATATTTGAGAATGCATCTATGAAGGAACAGCTGATGCAAAATTAGCCATGTGTGAGTCATGCATGAGCAAACAGCATTGATATACACTAAATAGACCCAAAAAGCAATCAAGGCCCTATTGTGGTTGCCTTTAGAAATGACATTTACTTAGATGGATGAGCAATTTTGTTTGCTCTTGCCAAACAAGGCTTGCAGAATTCTCAGATAGTTAAATACAAACATTCATGCATTGATCTACCTCAAATAATCAAGGGACATGTTGCCTTAAAAGATTATTTCCAACCTGTCTTTGGGAGGATTTTTATTGATCTATCAGGCATACTTGAGGACAAGCTCCTAGATCAATTAATGTACCTTCCCATAGGTCAACATCACACTTAATACTTTCTGGTCGATTCAAGTCTGCCTGCTCAACCAGTCCGATCAATTTTTATTTATTTTTTTTAGTGGAGAAAACGGGTAACAAAAAAAGAGATTTACGAACTGTGTGAAAGAAATGCTGTCTACATGACCTATTCTTCTTATTTGCTGATCAATATTCAGTGTTGTCTCAACAAATTTTACTCTTAAATCTTGATTTTGCAACTACAAAAAAAACCCCCACATTTTTCTTTTAGCAAAAGCATATTTAAATCAACACCCATATCAGTTTACAGAAGCTTAATGCTTAGAGCTTTGACAGCCGGAGACAAGTTCAGTTTGTGGCTATAATGCAGTTTCTTTTCCTTTTAAAAATTGTATTTGAAATAAAATAAAGCAGATCTAAAACATTGGGAAAGTTTATTCTGAATTCATTTTGGCTAAATGCCTTTATTTTTCAGACATGTAAATAAATGTCAATAAAAGCAGTGCCACATAATTATAATGCATTAATGGAATATCCACAATTTTTACACTCCAACCTTCATTTTACTCAGGAAGACTTTGTACTTGCATGTCAGTTCATAAATTCTGCTCCACGGAGTACTGATAAATATTATAAAGTCATTTGGTCTGGCCAAGGGATAGAAATATAATAGATTTTTCATACGAGCAATTACCTCACGTAATAGGTTATTGTTTTATGGCTCCTTCCAAAAAGCATGAGCATTAATCTCAATCAATAGTTCATCAGCCCGACTAACACATATTATCTCTGCCTTTTGTTGGCGAGTATGCTAATTTCTCTTCTCAAATAATTTCTGCGAGACAAATGTTGAATTGCGCCATTTGCAAATATTCATTAATATTCAAACCCAGCCATGTTGACCATTCCTCACAGCACCCTTGATTGAACGGAATTAAATAAATTCTCCGGCAGCGAATTCTCTGTATTGCAAGCTGTCTTTGCTGATTATCTAAATCCTCCGAACTACTGCTCCTGCCTGAGTACAAACACCAGTGCAAGTCACAAATACTAGTAAAAATGGCATTGAAATGAATACAAAGCCAATGTTTTATTATGTTATTATTTAAAAGTAAGTACTGCGCTCAAGTCTTAGCCACCATTTTTATAAATGTACATGTTTTCTATATTACTCTATAAAACTTATATCCTACAGTATAAGCTGCTGGAGACTTTGCATAAGCACAAAATACATTAAGAAATGAAAAACTCCCAAAAACTGTCCTGTTGAAAAGGTTACTTACACTTTTTGAGTTAATATTAATGATTCAGATTTTTTCATTTTTTATGTGCTTTCATATTTGTTATATTCATCATTTTATTTGCTGATATTCTGTTTGGCTCTGTTTGTTTAATTCAGTTTTTATGTTCGGTGTGTGTATTTGTGTGTTGCAGCATCTTTTGCTGTTATGTTTTTGATTTTACTCTTGTGCTTTTGATTTTGAATTTTTGTTAATGAATTAATGTATTTTTTAATTTTTGTATTTTTACTTTTAATGATTAGATGTTGGATTGCATTTGTTATTTATTTTTTATATATAAAATTATATAACACTATACACTTCTATATACAGAATTAGAATCTAGATTAGCATATTTCATCTACGTTCAGATGAATTCCTTTACCAAGTTAGAAGTGATAACAACAACAACAACAACAAAAAAATTGAATTAAGTCTTAGGACAGACACAGACAGCAGGCAGGATGCAGAAATTAACTTGTAGGGATGAAAATTCTTTGGTCTAAGCAAGGAATTAGTGAAGGATTTGGAGGCATCATGTACCAAAGAATATACATCCTCAAAGAGTTCTACATTACTATAGTCTGAAAGACTTTCATGCAAGGAGGAAGCTCAAAGTAGTACCATAGTTAAAGCCCTGCATGGCATAAATGAATAAAGTTGGCATGGTGGTGCATGGTGGAGGCAGCTTCCTGTTGTGGGGATGTTTTGCTCTTTACAAAGTTGATGGTGGGGAAGGAGGAATATCTAGAAATACAAATGCATCAAGACATCAGCCAGGATGTTAAAACTTGGTCACAGCTGTGTGTTTCAACAGACAATGATACTAAACATACTATCAAACATGTAACAAAAAGGCTTAAAGACAACAAAGTGAAAGTTCAGGGGCATTTTACCTGGAAATTACATAAATATACCAAATTAATATAACTAAAAATACATATAAACTTGATAAATCACCTTCTATACATAGAAACATGCATGTTTGTAAAGTACAAAACTATGTATAAACACCATTGAAAAATAAGACCAAAAGTCTGCATGATTATGTAAAGTCATCTTCTGTACCTAAAATGATTAAAGAGAGATTTATGCATAACAGGATCATCGGAGATTTGATATACACACAGGATTTTCAAGCCAAAAGTAATTTCAATAACACTTTATTTGAAGGGAACGAACACTGGCTTTTCATAACACATTCATAAGCATCGCATAAATCTTTCATGAAGCAATGCCAGAAGGTTTATGACAGTGAGGTGACTAGATGTTTTATGTAGTAAGACTTTGTGGAGACTGAAGTGGGGATTAGCCTCAATTATTATTTCAGATGTAAATGTTCAAGGCTGTTGTATCTATAAATGTTTGTTCCTTGCTCCTTAGAGGTTATTTATAAAGATCCTTCCTTCCATCTTAGTTTCTCAGATTATTCTACTTAATACACGTGCTTAACTATAAAACCATTCAATTAAAATTATTTTTATTTGTACAGCATTTTTAAAAATAGACATTGCCTTATAGCATCTTTACAAAACTCCAGATGAGACGCCTAATGAGCAAGCCTGAGATGACAGTCAGTGTAAATAATAATAATACAACTTCCGAGATAACACAAAGAAGAAACCTTGAGTCGAACAAGATTTAGATCATTGCCTATTTCACAAGCCTATATATCAGCTAAATGAAAAGAAATAGAATGAATGCTTCATACAAGAAGTTTTAAATCTGACAACATGTAATATTTACATTGACAGTCTTGAACACTGTATCAGTAATGAGTAATTCTCTTTTCTAGAGAATATAATCCTCCATAAAACCCCTAATATTTCCTCAGTTTTACAATGTGGCTTTAATAAATCTTTCAGCAAACTTAATAAGGAAACGTGTTATTAAGAGCATTTTTTTTACACTAATTTGGCCACTAGCTAAGTCTCACCTTGCCTCATATGGCAACTAGTAACCAGCAAGGGTGGGCAGTAGCCAGCCTTATATAAAATGTGCTCCCTGGAACTCATAAAGCTCCATGATTGTCTAGTGTTACACTGAGTGATAGAGGAGAGAGTGTTCCACACCTCCCACCCAGAGAGTATGGCCAATTTTGCTCCACTTCATGTTGCTCCACTTCATCACACTTTTGCATAGTGAATTATTTTCCTATAACAAGGCGACCTGACATTATTCATTACTTATAGTTGTTGATTAATTACTTAGATAAAAACATGCAAGCTTCTGTTGTTCTTTTAGCTACTCCCTGTTGGACCGGCACTGAGAGTCCTAACCCCTCAGTAGCCTGGTTGGTTCTCTGCCCAGGAATCGAACCAGGCCACAAGAGTGTGTGATCCTGCTGCTGGACCACCAGGAGACACTAAGTAAAATGTAGGTAATTTTTTTATGCCTTTGTAACCTAGCACATTGTAACACTGTAATTTTAGAATTAAGAACTATACACACCTTCATTATTTGCTATTATAATGCTTTAGAATGAATTACTCTATACTGCAACATTGAAAAACTTTAAAATGTAGCAGAGGGTGAGGAATTCCAACTATATTTTAATAGTTTAAATTTAGAATTCCACACTGTGGCATTGTACTAATTTGACATTTGGACACTTACTCTTTGTGGTGTCCTTGGCGGATTCGATCCCTCAATCTATGGATGTTATAGTAAACTTTCGCTTTAAACAGTGACAACATAAAAACAACTTTCAATGCCGGTGACAGTTGCAACATTAAATCTTCTCTGACTGATTATAAAAAAGATAACTCTATGCTAATTAGGACAGAATAAATAGAAAGAGTCACAATTAAAATTGATGTGAATAATTTCTGGCTACAAAGAAATGATGCAAGTGTAGACGTTGAGAAAGACTAACACACATTAATAGCAGAAAAAGTCACACATTCTTGCTGTGGGTTTTCTTTTTTTTTTTTCTCCGTGTGTATGTGAGAGACACTAACCCAATTTTATCCATTAACAATACACTGTTCATGGTGACTGCAGAGACAGTTTTATTTGGTACATTAGTTATTCACTGTAGGATATCATTGCACAGGTAAAAAAAAACAATCTATTAGCTGTGATTAGTTATGATTTTTATGCTGTATGTAAGACTTCAGTATGGACAAACACCACTTTTTTTTTATTCTTTCAGCATTATACATATAACACGGTTATTTAGGCCTATTTTATTCAAACTGACATTCAGTATTATCAGAGAGCACTTTAAGCTTCTTTCATTGTGTACATAATTAGTGGCTTAGGAACCATTCTAGTAATAGATCTGCCAGACCTGAAAGGCTAAAACCGGCTAGCTTTTTTGTACTGCTACATTCAAATTCACAGGCAAACTTCATCTTACTGTGCATGTGAAAGAATTATGGTCAAGTAACTCCTCCATATTTTCTGTGCAACTACAAAATTTTGAAGAATTGCCTGTCATAGTGCCTCCAGAGCCTCTTCAACAATATTCCAATATCCTTCCTATTCAATTATATTCTGTAAAAGAGCTGACTGATAAGCATGGCTGAAAAATTTATCCAAGCATTTGGTTTGAACAGGCTTTGTTCAACTCGACTTAATTTATTCATGATAGAATGTGTAAAAGGTGCCATAGACAGTAGTGGTATTATGATAGTGCCTCAGAGAAAATGTGTAGCAATTCAGCAAGCTCATCTGCAGAAAGTAAGGAGATAATGACGTTGACAATGCTCCAAATTTGAGAGACTTATCAACGCTGTCTGCGAAGCGGTGCAATACAAAGCTGAATGCTAAACCCCCAGCTGCGTGTCGCATCATTGCCAGGGTTGCTTAAGCACCGTAGGCTGCTTCACCAATTTTCATTGGAAATTTCTATTTTCCATACTGATTGTACTCTGAGTGGACAATCAAATACAAGAATACATGTGGAAAACCTGTCTCCATTTTAATAAATGTATTCTGTTGTAATCAAACACTCTGATTTAATATGTCATAGACACATTTTAGTGGAAAATAATATGAAAGCAATAGACTATGCAAGGAGTATGTCAACTTTGATCACATTATTGGAAACACATACAGTAACTATTGGAGACATTACTATTGTCATTCTGACCAAAATAATTAACTTCCAAGCTTTCATGTTAGGTGGTGATGTGTATTTATATTACTTCAAAATGTACCTACATCCTGTTTGGACAAGGTGTGCTGAAAGTGTAATACAAGTGTTTATACCTCAGTGATGTTGAAATTAAATCCGATTGGTCAGAAGTTGTTGATAAATTGTTTATAAAATCAGCTCTGACAATAGTCGTGGCTGTAATTCATATCACAGGTTAATATTAATGTGTTTGTCAAAATGTGTTTATTATTGTTACTATAGTAACAGCTCATTGACAGTACCTTGTATCAAAGATAATACTGATAATCTAAGAGTAAAGTCAAGAAGCTTTTATGGTCATTTCAACCAAATGTAGATGATGCATTAAATAGTGAAATGAGACAACGTTTCTCCAGGACCATGGTGCTACATTTAATAACACAGAGCTAAGGATTTTAAGTAAGTTAGTCCGAGCCACATAAAGTGCATCTGTGCTACCTGGTGCAAACAGTGCAAGATAAAACACAGTGCAAATAAACAATACAAAACACTACAAGACAAAAGCAGCAGTGACCAGTGTACATATTGTATATTCTATCGCACATGTGCAAAAATACAGGAATGAACACTTAATATAATAGCAGCAGTTATATGAGGTATTGTAATGAATTGTGCAAAAGAGCAATTGACCAAATGTGCAAGACAGCATGTGCAAAGATAGCTAAACTATTAACAATATATTAAGACTAACAATAAATAAGATTATTAAAAAAAAAAAAAAAAGCATTATCTAACAGGAAAATATGCACAAATATTCTTTTTTTAAGCATCATTTAACCATCATTTAATATTTATGTAACTGTTTCCACTACAGGAAATTCTTTTCAGCAAACACAACCTTACATTGTAACAGTTAAGAATTTAGATCACTGCACAATTACATATTAATGGATCAATGAATGAGAATTCAGATCTCTGTGTTTTTAAATAATAGTTTGGAACAAAGAGCTCCACTTTGCTAAACTTTAATAGTTTGGAGTTTAGAACTCCACCTTATTACACTGTGATATTTTAGAAAATTTTTAACATTTTTTAATTAGAAACTATATAATTATTACACTATAATAGTTTTGAATTTAGTGCTCTGGGAAATAAAACATGGTGTTACAGCTCAGACATCATTCAGCTGACATGCCTACTGTATATCACATATACTGTTGTACATCTTAGGGAGAAGACCTAAGATACTGCCTTTCAGAATTTTCAACAAAAATGACATTTAGCAATATTTTAGCCCCAAAGAAAATATTGTTTTGTCGGACACCCACACCGTCAGTCTTACAGACTTGAATGACAAGTCCAAGTAAATCTTATTTTGGGACTGATACTATGGAATTTTCCATTGGGATTTGCAATACACATTAATACACTGCAAAATCAGTCTACATGAGTAAACGGGCAAACAGGCAATGTTTATATTTATCTCCATAGGGAATCTCCAGCATCTAACTAGTACCACACTGTTTGACTCAAAACACGGATCATTCCTCAAATCCTTCACATGAAGGATATGGAGATGACTTTACCCTTGACTAAATGTACAGAATTGCATTATTGGTCACACCGCATCATGTGCACAAAATTAACTGTTACCACAAAACCACTGGTATAGTGACCTATCTAAAGCTTTGACTGTGCAGTATTACTTCATGGGTATTTTACTGACATCACATGCACTTTATGACCTGTTTAAACCCCCAAAATAAGTGGAATCAAAACAACTACTGTAACACAGACATGTGAAGAATTGCATTATGAGTATTCTACTGATGTAATGTGCAAGTAAATGGACTGCTATAAACCCTATTGTATTGAAAACCGGAGTTAAATACAGTCTTTAAGGCCACTAAGATAAATCAAATTAGTTATGCTTCAACAAACATATACTGTAATTAAAGAATTCAAAACTATGTGATGTTTCATTCATAATATTTTAGAATTAAGAACCTTTTGCTCTTATATTAATTTAGAACTCTGAACTGTTGCAGTGTGATAATAGATCTTATATGCTCTGGTTTCCAGTTCCCCCTTCTAGCTAGTTCACTGCAGAACAGACATCAAACTATATTACAGCTGAACATGCTCGGAGGGGATATCAAATCTCTTGCATACTGTATGCCCAATAACAGGCAGTGTTCATGCTTGCTAAGACAAATGGCGAATGTTAGTCTAACTGACAGGAATTTGAAGACATTCTTCCCACCCAACAACAGGACTTGTCAGTGATCTGTTTGTACTGATGGTCATTTAGGGCTATGACATTATCAGGAATCTCCAAACAATAAAGAAAACACTTTTCTGTTATACCATCTGGAATCTTGACAGATACAGATTTGTCACAAGAAGCAATCACTAAACAACTTTTACATCCATTTTAGGTAGCAGCTTCAAAGCCTGGGATTTGAGGTGTCAAGTCTGGTGAACTGTTCCACATTTTAAGCATATTACATCATCCATAGCCATGAACCAAAGTTCCTTTTGAGTAATAGCATTTGTAGTCACACATTCAAGACAATCTCAAGAAAGGCAATTTTCTCTCCCTGACTGATTGCCTGTCTGAACTCTATTGTTCGAATAATGACCTACATAAACCTCTGTTACAGAACGTGAGCATTTGGTTCATTTTTGTTTTTTTAATCTTAGTGCTTTTTAAATCCTAGTCATAATTAAAACCTTTTTTCCATAGTCCAATTCTGATACATTTATTTTTAATCACTATTAGATATAAAAAGAAATAATGCAATTAACCAGCTATGAGTTCCTTGCCCATTTATGCAGTGGTTTCAAGTCAACATACGTTTTTAATGAGTTTATTGCAGTTTCGGCTTTAGATTAAATTCATATACAGCCACGGTGCTGGAATACGGGGCTTCTTAAATAGCTAATAACAGGAGCTAGAAAAATTTATGACTGGACTTTGGCTATCAACCCAATAGTATATATGCAGTATATACACACACACACACACACACACACACACACACACACACACACACACATATATATATATATATATATATATATATATATATATATATATATATATATATATATATATATATATATATATATACTGTATATATAGTAAGTAAAAATAATACTTTGAATATAAATTACAGCTACAGGTAGTTTTTCAATAGGCATCTTATTTACTTTTACTTACTCTAGAACCTACTGTGGAAGAATATGAATAATAATGTAAATAATCTGGATAACAATTAGACAATTGTAAAGACAAATTTAGAAAATGTGTACAAAAAAAGGACAAAACAACTCAGAACTCAGACATGACACAGATGTGTCTCAAGCTCCACTGTTATGCCTAAGTGCCTGCAGCATTCTTCTTCTTCTTCTTCTTCTTCTTCTTCTTCTTCTTCTTCTTCTTCTTCTTCTTCTTCTTATTCCTAATCTGAGAAATAATGACATCCTGATCTAGTGAAACATTATGTGAAGCGTTAATGAATTAAAGTGATTACCTTGAACTAAGCATAACTGTTGATTGAGAATATAAAGAATTGTGAAACCACAGTGTAAGTGCACACATCATAAATCAAGCATACTGGATTTTTTTTCCTTTATTTTCTGTTTCAGAGCATTAGGCAGAGGCTGTTGATCAGATGTAGCAGTGATTTAACATGCAGGGCTTTGTGTTTAAAAATGAATTATATATGTACATGATTTGCATCGAAATCACTATTTATTTATATAATAAATGTTCAGCACTGGATTTTTTCCAGATTATGTTTTAACACAACAATTTGTAAATATTCACAGATGGACAATTGTTTACAATTGAAACTCAAAATATCAGACGGTTCTGATTAACTAATTTCCATGTGCAGTAGAGATAAATTGCATATGTAGATAATAGGCATGTTGTGGGTGATTTACAAAGAATAATTGCGTCAGTGGTGTCACACCTAAAGGTGATGGGATGAAAACAATATGGAAATAAGGGTTTTGGAGGGTTTTGGATACGCGATTTGTTCTCAATAGTTGTAATGAGTTTGGATCTCTAGAAAGACTAAATCCTAAAGATTAAGGCTAACATATGCATAACATATGCATAATTTCAATTATGCATATGTAAGGCTAACATATGCATAACATATGCATAATTTCAATTACCTGCAACTGTTCATAACATCAATTAAAGGCAACATGGTCTTGAAAAACTTTTCGTAGTACAAAATGAATATAAACATTAGTATGTATTTTGCTTTGTGAGTAAAAATTTGCTATAAGCAGTGCAGTTGTGTTGCAAACCTCAATCATACAAACAAAGTAACAGCTTTGTATTTCCCCTTCAGACAGAACCTTTATGAATTGCATATTAATCAAGACATTCAAATGGTAATCTACACAAATATTTGTTTCTAAGCCTTAAAATAGAATAGAAAATGCTATCTGAAAATGCAGTATCTAACAAATAGCACAAGACAATATAAATATGACAAAAATAAAAAACAAAAACAAACACTGATTTGATGGTTTATAAATGAGAAGGTGGCAAGCATTGAAATAAGCAATTAATAGCAGTTTAATGTCATGGATTTCCCCCTAGCTCTGCTAGCCAATCTGTGCAGCATGTCTGGCAGCCCGTAGCACTACAGCACTCTTTCACTTCTGCTTCTGTTCTGTTTGTTCTTTGTTTTTTAAGTAGCCATGTGCTTTTGTTTTGCCTCATGGCCTCTGTCTTGTCATTTCCTGTTTTCCTCATATTTCATGATTAAGCTCACCTGTTGTCTGTTTCCTATTTGATTTATGTATCTATTTAAACCATGTTGTGACCATAGTCTGTTTATAGCATTTTTTTGCTAATAAAGAAATTGCCCACCAGCACCTGTGTCCACAAGACCAGAATCTCTCTCTCTCTCTCTCTCTCTCTCTCTCTCTCTCTCTCTCTCTCTCTCTCTCTCTCTTTCTTCGTGTGTTATTTGTGATGTATCCTCACTGTTCTAGTTTAACAATACTGTTTCCATCCTCATTATTCACCAGCTTGTAAAATAGCACTTGATGCAACCCATTCTATTGTTTAATGTCACCATGAGATTATAATGTCTATGCATGGACCTAGGCTATTTATTTAATCACACTTTATAGTCAGTATTTTGTGTTGAAACGGAATTCATTTTGCTCACCTGAAAAGAAAACTTTTAGATGAATAATATTACTGACCATTCTTTGGATATGCTTTTAGTAAGTGTTCATAATTTTATCCGTAAAAATTCCGTGCCATAAGCAACATCATCTATAAGGATGCCGATATCCTGCAACTTGGCTCATAATGTTAACTGAAAAACACTCAGAATAGTGGAAGAAATCCTCATTCAACAGCGACTTTTAAATAAATCATAGGTTTTGTTCAATGGAACGAAATGCTGTTTCTCCAGGAGTGTGAAATACAGAAATACAAGTGCAAATACACAAGGGTGTGAGTAAAAAGAATACACAGAACACAACAACATAAACTGGGTTAGGTGTTTAGAGGTGTTTGGTTAAGGACAAATCTGTTGTGGAGTCTGCTTGTGGTGATATGAATGTTCCTATACCTTCTGCCAGATGGCAGGAGCTTTGAAGACTCCATGGGGTGTGTGCAATGCTAGTGGCTTTGTGGATGCAGCGGTTGTTATTGGAGTCGTTGGTGATAAGAGGAAAGACATCGATGATCTTTTCAGCTGTTCTCACAATCTGCTGTAGTGTCTTATGTTTGAAGAGTTTGCAGTTTCCCTAATACACTGTGGGAAAGCTGCTCAGGGCGCTCCCTACTGTCTGTCTATAGAAGGTGGTTGGAATGGGGGGCTGGTTTGGCTGTCTTTAACCACTGAAGGAAGTGGAGGTGCTGCTGGGCCTTGTGGTGTTGAGAGGTTCTATAAAATTGAGAAACTTGACATTTTTGACTCTCTCATCAATTCTATTAACGAGTGGTCTGTTTGAGTCTTTCAGAAGTCCACAATCATCTCTTTAATCATATTAGCATAAAGAAATACAGTGTCCATTCTGAAAAAAAAGTATTTATACTTATTTAGAAAGGCATATACTGTATAGGCTTGTTATAGGCTAGTCTGTAAAGTATACATTATTCACGCTCACATGCTCCCTTATTTTTCTAGTACTGAGTAGATTTTTATGATGCATTTTTTTGTTCAGTTTGACGAGAGCTGTTTTAAGGCTGAGATGTCTGTATTATCCATTTGTGCTGCTGAGAATAAGTATTAAGCCAATTGTTTTTGCACTGCACGTATATTGCCACAGAACTCTGCTGATTTTTTGTTTTGCACTTTCAAATCAAATTCTGCCTCTGTGGATATTTGGTTGAAACAAAGTTAGTCTTAACCTATTATACTCTATCATGCAATTCCCACATGTTTGAATCAAACAATTACACCACGACTGATGTTGTACTAAATTAGATGAGTGTTGTCCCACTGGGTTGATGTGATGAGAGCTTGCCATTAGAGCACAAACTGAGTAAGCAGAAAATGTAATTACGACTGTGTTGCTGTGTTAGGTGGCTTCATGGCTTCATCTGTCTCTGTGTCAGTGGACTGCTCTGTCCCGAATCTGCAACTTACAAATACACAGCTGTAATCATTTTTACAAATTAAACTCTGAATTAGGTGTGAAACAATATTATGAATTCCCAGATATGCTAATTATACCACCCAACATCAGCTTCTTACCTGTTTACAACGCCAAATTCTTCCAAAATTATGTGATTAAACGGCACAGAAAAATTAATACACATTCTGGTAAGAAGATTTTTTAAAGTTTAGCCAAAAAAGGCAGAAATGCAGTTTTCTTTTAGTCTCACTTTGTATCTTAGTATATTTCGAGGGACACAAGTCATGAAATATCATACACAATATAATAATTTTATATTTTTCTTATGACAGTATATCATCATACATTAAACTCACTCACTCACTTTCAGTAACTGCTTTATTCTGGTTAGTGTCATAGATTATCTGGGGCATATGACAGGAAGACTGGGTTTGAGGTGGGGGATCCATTAGGGTGGGGGAGGGCAGTCTCTTGATTTTCTTGCTTTTTTTTTTAATTATGATCCACCTTGCCAAGTATTTTTGTGCCTTTTTTGTGGCAAAGTACTTGAATTGGAAAAACTGAAATCACAGGATTCTTCTTCTCAACTCCTTCTAGTGAAGACACATGTGTAATTACTTTCTATGATAGCTGTGCTCATGTTCAATTCATATGTAATTTCAAAGAGAGCTTTAACTAAATGCATATTGCGATGACATCACACAATGGCTTGGCTTAAATCTGCAGTCATTGTGAAAAATTTGCAAGCTGCTCCAAATATCATAAGGTTTGCTTAACTATAATTTATTTTTGTGATTGCAAAATTTTGAAGTCCTGGAGGGAATGTCCATTGTAGTTCACCATGCACACAAACACTCTTTCACACTTAGCATAGCCAATCTGCCTACAGGAGGTGGGAGAAAACCTGGAAACCTGGCATACACATAATGAACAGAAACTTTACACAGACAGGAGCCCATGCATCAAAAAAGTAAAATCATTAACATTATATGCAAATTATATCTGTATGGGTATGTTTATCTAGAAAGCAAGGTAGATAAGCTTGTACAAATTAAGTTTCGGCTGTTAATTTCAGCCGTGGTAACATTATTTATTAGACCTTATTGCTTTTTTTATCATTTACACAACTAAATTAAGATAAACAACTCAAGCAATTAAGTAACTCCGGCTAATCATAAATTACAGCATTCACTGCCGGGATTTTGAATGCTTTAGAAGAATATTAATTTTGTATCTGGTTACATTATAAATGCACACAACCCATGACAGTTGCAAGTGCATAGAAATGAAGGCTTTGTCTTAGAAGGTTTGTTATGAAGGTTTGTCTTAGAAAAAAATGTCAGGTTTAAGAAATCTCTTTCTTAACAAATGCCAGGTGATCTTCACAAAAAAAAAAGACATCTAGACAATGGCACACTTGATTTAATTGTTTCAGACAACAATGAAGTACATCTGAAGTTCAAATCTGTTCTTGGGTCTCTGTACTAAAACACTGAGCTGTTCTCAAAACATTATGAAAAGATTATTAGTTAATACCACCAAATCCCCCAAAGAGACAAGAGCAAGTGTGTATGCACTGCAGTTTTTAGTGTTTCATATACTCTATTTTCCACTCTCTATGATTATACCATTTCCCTTGTCTTGATGATAGCAATCAGCAATTATTGTAATAATTATTACACTCGTGGTTTGATCAGCAGAGGCATGCTTACAGTATATAAACTATCTAAGGAAAAAAAAACATGCCAGTGAGATGTTATAAGAAAATAATCAATGACGGATTGGATTGGTGGGATGTAGCTCAAAACTAAGTGGAGATACAAATAACATCCTGTCTTTTTCTGCAAAAGTGACAGTACTTCCCTAATATAGTATGCCATTATATTTTGTTATATAAAGGCAGACAAGCTATAATATTGTATAATAACATAATAATAAAATGTATAATAACATCTGCAAAGCAAGTTAATTCCAGTTAGTAGCAGCTTCAGTCAGTTGTTCCTACTAGAGGTCTTCTTGGGTCTAAAAAAATGTACCTGACCCGAAGTGACCCGAATCACTTTTTACCCGAACTCGACATGCATAATTTTTTTTTTTAAGAAAGACCCAACCCGAGACAAACCCGAAAAAATTAGACCCGAGTCCGACCCGACCCGTTGGCAATTTTTTTTTAACCCGACTGGACCCGAATGTTGCATAACTCTACACTAAAGTAACCGCTACAGTGTGGATTCAAAATTGATTTACAGGTCTGTTTCAACGAAAATTAGCTTACTGCCAGCCACATGTCGCAAGCGGTCTTGGCAAATAGAGGAGAGGTTGGAAAAGGACTCGAGTCGATGCACACACGCGAGATAAAGTAGTTCGGGTCTTCTCAGGTCCGTTCGGTAAAAACACATTCATTTTAAATTACTCGAGACCCGATGCCGCTATTATTATACCTGACCCATGTCCGAGGCACACGTGAAACTTTTAGACCTGAACCCGCTCAGGTCTCGGGTCGGACCTCGGGTTTTCGGATCTAAGTGGACCCATGAAGACCTCTAGTTCCTACATAAGCCCCTACATAATTCTCTTTTTTCAGTCTCTTGCAAGAGACTCTTGCAATTAATCATTTAAAATAGATGCAGCTTGTCACAATAACATATGTAGCTTGTATTATACAGCACATCGTCAGTCCTGAAGACTCTACCATGTCTAAAATCATGATTAATGATTAAGGTTTGGCATGTTTGCTTCACATCTCCATGGTTTGGGGATCAAATCCCACCTCTGCCAGGTGTGTATGGAGTTTGCAGTTTCTTCTGAGGACTCCAGTTTCCTCCATAGTCCAAAGACATGCACCTTGAGGAGATTTTGTGCATTTGCTTTTCCAGAACACTTCTAGAATTGGTGAAATAGCAGACACAGGATTTTGCTACATGCTGCCATTTACTATTACCACTGAAGACACAATTACTTCTATGACAGCTGTAGTCATGTTTGATGACCATGAATCGACGAAGGCTTTGGCTGAATGCGCATTGTGATGACATCACACATTGCATCAATCTGTGGTGATTTAGAAAAAGGGAAAAGTAGTGTTTATTTCTGTGATTGCAAAATGGTGAAATCCTAGAGGTCTATTGTTATTTACAGTAAGCCCTCTAAACATTGGACACAGAATTCCTGACTCTGAATTCAGTATTTAGAACTGGGAAGTAAGACTATAGTACATAAACTGGGAGCTTAGATTTTAGAATTTAGAACACAGATCTTAAAATACCAAACTAGTAAATCAGAATTTAATACTCAGAACACACAATTTGGAATTCTGAACACTCAACTCGGAATTCTTAACAGGCAACTTGGAATTCTTAACACGCAACTCGGAATTCTGAACACGCAACTCAGAATTTGAACACGCAACTCAGAATTTGAACACGCAACTCAGAATTTGAACACGCAACTCAGAATTTGAACACGCAACTTGGAATTCCAAACTTGGAACTTGCAATTTGGAATTCTGAACATGAAATTTAGAATCAGGAACCCTAAACATTGAATACAGAATTCCTAACTCTGAACTCAGTATTTAGAACTCGGAAATAGGAATTTAGTTCTTAAAACTCAGAATTCCGAACTGGGAACTCAGATTTAAGACCTCAGAAGACAGAACTTAAAATACCGAACTTCGAATTAACAATTAGACAATGAGACTATAAACAAAATAGAGTGACCCCTACCTTGTGTTCTGAGTTTGCTAAGATAGACTTCGGGATCTCGGCCATCCTGTGGAGAATAAATGGTACAGAAGGTGGATAGCTGAAGTTATAAAATAAAAACCTGTTATAGCATTTATCATGCTTAGATTATTATTATGCCACACATTCACTACACAAGATAGTGGATCCCTGTGAATGAGATGTTTCTATAGAACCGAAAACATGTAATTTATGCTTTCTGGCCTATTGGATTCAAGGACATAGCAGAGCTGTGGCATAAACAATATTAAACCATTGCAAATAAAAAAAGAGCTGTGAATATTTCGAGATCATCTACTTTAAGCTCTGTTGACATGTCATAGTGACTCCCAGTGGCAGCTTAACTTTCTTCACTTGCAAAGAATCAGGGTTTAGCAATAACAATGCATTTACACATCCTTGATCTTGTAAATCATCTTTACTAGCACATATTTCCCTTTGGTACAGTATTACTTCTGATTTGAATGATTTGCATTGGTATTTATTTTAAGTCATATACTCGACGGAGCACTTCAGTTACAGTAAGTATTGCCAAGGAATTTTTCATTTACAGCATTTATAGCAGACACAGCATTTATAACATTTTATACAACTAAGCTATTGAGGGTTAAGGGCCTTGCTCAGGGGCTCAGCAGAGGTAGCTTAGTGGACCTGGGATTCAAACTCACAACCTTCTAATTGGTAGACCAACTCTTTAAACACTAAGATTCTACATGCCCAAATCTCCAAATATCAAATCTCTTAACATTTCAGTATGATTATAATGTTGTTTTAGCATGTTTATATTAGTGTGAATTAGGCAATATATATATATATATATATATATATATATATATATATATATATATATATATTATTGCCTAATTCACACTAATATATAATGTTCAATATTGATGGCAAGTGTCATTTTGTTGGCTTTGTGTGTGTGTGTGTGTGTGTGTGTGTGTGTGTGTGAGTGTGTGTGTGTGTGTGTGTTTGTGGTTTGTGTGTGAAAAAGAGAGAATGTGTGTGCACTTGAATGGTGGGAATGCTAGGGGAGCCACTACACAGCTATAATCAAGCACAATGAGAGAGACTGAGGGAAGGACAGAGACGGGGGGTTGATGACAGTGATTTTGTGTGTAAGTATGTGCATGAGGGAGGCTGATGTCTAAGAGAAAGAGGGAGACAAGATAGAGGTGGAGGAATGATTATGGGTTTCATAGGGTGTGGGGGTTGGAGGCTTCAAAGAGAGACATTTGACCCCTCTAACACTGAGAGAGAAGATTTTCACAGTTTAGCACATCTTTAATTCCACACAAAAGCTGACTATCACACACTGAGTGCTGGTACAAATATTATATTTCAAAAAAACATGATATTCCTTCCTATGCCACAGTGATAATGTGTCATGTTTTGCCTCTCAGTGTTACTCATCTAGTATCAGCAAAGAAGCCTTCGTGAATTTTTTTTTTATTTAAAACGTCTTTATTCTTGTTTATTTCTCTTGTTTATAACTATAAATCAGTTATAATTGTATTTCCTTATTGAGTATTAATTAAAATGCTAAAGCACATTTGTATTTACTGACCTCATCTTTTTATTACTGGCATGTGATATTGAGTGTGTTATTGTTTCAACTGCCTCCTATGAACATTATGTATAATACCGTTCTTTATTTAGATTGATTGATTGATGCAATCTGGATAAAATCATTATCATCCTCAAGTAAATATTTCTAGCTTGTGGATTTTTTTTCTTCAGGATCCTACTCACATGATTTTTTTTTGCTTTTTTTTGAGGGATCTGAGCTCACTGATGCGCTTTGTCATTCCTCATGCTGACTAATTATGGTCTTTGTCCGAGGGCATGGTGATGTGCTCTGACAGCGAGTCTTCATTGGGGTCCCCAGGCTGACCCAAAACAACCTTTCACAGCTGGGCTTGACACTGTGATTTAATGAATCCTCATCCAACTGTGAACATATCCTCCCTAACAATTTTTCTCACAAACTTCCCGTTTTTAAAACCTATATAATATCTACCTTAGGCAAGTTCCTGACTCCAATACTGCTAAGCATGTAATGCTTTTTTGTTCAGTGCAAATGTCTATGGTATTCTTATATTTAGTAAGTGTATTGTTCCTTTGTTCATTTCTTGATCTTATCTCACTCTCGCCCAGATTGCTGATGGTTAAAATAAATGGGCTCAATCTCCCTGTTTGATTCATTTTTGTTTCCTGAGGAGGAATTGTTGTCTAGATTATTAACAAATCATTTTATGGAGTATCTTTTATCTTTACAAAGACCTGGAGGATTAGACTCCACTCTAAGATAATCATCATTATCCCACATCAAAGCATCATGCTTTTCAGCAACAATTTCTTCACTTTATCATCAAATCCTAAGAAACAATTGACAGCAAACTTTAAAATAAATGTTCAAAATGTAATCTATGAATGAAAATAAAAGAAGAGGTACGGTGGCAACCCATGTGCCATGTGGCATGTGGCAACACTACAGTTTTGAGCAAGATCACAAAACGGTGGCCTGAAATTCTTTACACATTTTACATGGGAACAAGTAATCACCAGACAATTATTACACATTTATCAGAGTATGCTGCTATAAGTCATCACTCAAAAAAATATACAAAAAAGAGTGGTCTTCTTTTCTATGAAAACAGCACATGAGCCAAATGACATATGAATCTCAAGATTCAGGAATTTATTTGTTACATATACTTATATACAGTATGCAACTTGCAGTGAAATGAAAAACTGCCCCTGCTCCTTAAACTGTGCATAGAATTAAATTAAAAATAAGAATGAATTAACTTTACCTAGATGTTTGAATGGCTGAGTACATTGTACATTACATTAATGTATTCCTACGACAGTTTTCAGAATTATCTTAACCAATATAGAGGTATAGATGTAATCTTAACCAATATAGAGACTTGCATGTGCTTATATAGTCGCTTGCATCTGCCAAAGTCTGCAAATGTAAATGAAAAAAAAATAAAAAAATAGATAAAATTTAAAAAAGCCATTATGTGCCTTCACAACAATGAGGTAAACACATTGTCCAGACAAATTTTGTTCTCTTAAGAAGAAATAAGAATGAGAATAACATAAAATTATAAAATTAATATGATGTTCAATTACAGTACAGTGCAGAGTTGAATCTCATGTACCAAATGTTTAAATGGTTAAAATTGCAGTGTGTAGATTGTCAATGTGGAGTTTGGAATGACTGACAGTTGTTTGGAACAGGTGTTTGGAACACATCTGATATTAACTAAGCCCCGCCCCTTCCCCAATCTCATATTAGTAATTAAATTAGATTATTTAATTAATTATACAGTTTTTATTATGATTGCCACTGAAAAAAGGCTAATAAAACATTCATATATATTTTATTTTAGATTTTATTTTTTTGCGGTTTAAGAAAGAAAAATATCTCACCATTGAAGCTTCATTTTAAAAGATGTCTCTGTAACAGTTACAGAAGCAGTCTCATATTCTGTTTCCTTAGTTGCATGAAAGGTGCTTTTTTTGTCTCATTCACATCAGGAAATGAGAAAAAGAGTGAGTGAGTGAGTGAGTGAGTGAGTGAGTGACAGACTGTTTATTGCTATTATCATTGACAAATTTCTATGGAACAAGTAGGATGAAATACTTCACTTCAGATGGGGCTGTGATGCAAAAATGACCCACAGAACACATAGTCCATTGTAGTCTTTTCCTTATTTATTTGCTGGGACCAATGAAAGTTTTATCAGATCAACAAACACATACTGTACTGATTACAGGTGGGCCAGTCCTCAAAGAGTGTATTTTTTCCCCTTTCTTTCTTTCTTTCTTTCTTTCATTCTTTCTTTCTTTCTTTCTTTCTTTCAAAAATTTTCAGTTACAAATATTGAATTACAAATAAAATGCACTGGTTGTTTTCTGTCAGGTTACATTCCCTGACCTCGGGTTGTGCTTTAACCACAACCTACTTTCCAACATTTTTTCTCATTAGCAATGTGGAGATGATACATTTAATCGTGTTTAAAACCATTTAAGCCAGCTCCTGATTGTATATATGTTGTCACTTTGTATTTATAGTGTTACTCTTCATGGGAAACTTGTGCAGCAGAGCAGTACATTATGTACCCTAAGTCAGAGCAGACTAAATAGCTTTGATTGTCTTTGATTGTTTACAAGTTCGGATGCATCCTTCATACTGTATGTGTTTGCCAAGAAAAATATGTTCTGTACTATAGCTTTTGCAGTATATTTTCTTTTCAACCTAAAATAAATGTTGATCCAAAGCAGTTCTGGTCAGTTCACTTTTCAAGTTTATTTATTATTTAATATTTAAGATATTAAATAATTATCTTTACTTCTGGAGCTTGCTGCATACAGTATGTAACTTCGAGCACCTGCCCTTGTAATGATCTCTGCATGGTCTTGACTCAATGTTTAACTAGTCTGTAGCAGAAAAAGAGAAGTACCATCGAAAAGCTAAGCCGTGAGTGAATTTTAAAACTACATTTTAAAACTTCCATTTGTAGGGAAAACAAATAGATTTGTCCTAAACAGATGCTTAAATATTGTATGGAATATTAAATTCGTAATTACTAAACAAACAAAGACAAAATGTATGCAATGAACAAATGGGTTCAAGTGAGTCATGGCTGCATGCTCCGTCTCGCTGAATACTTTCCAGTGACACATTAGACCTAGACCATATTTTAATCAAGACCAAACCAGAGTTGCTATCTGCAGAGGAACAGAAACATGACTAATTATTTACAGTACCAAGCTTGCAATGTTGCTGAATTCTTTTAACTTTAGGTGGACAAAAGGACACTGCATGTGGCAGTCTAACATGGTTAACGTTTTACACTAAATATATATTTAGTGTTAATTGAAAATGCAGGTGAGCTGTCATTTATATGCTAAGGTAAGAGTAATGTCCGAATATAATAAATGTTGAATAAACAAAAGTGTTAGATAGAATCTTGATTTCATTAATGATTCATAGCTCATCAAAAATCATGAATCCTAAAAAGCTGTTAGACCAACCTGCATATACACTGGCTTCCTCCACTGGCTTCCTGTAGCTGCCCACACCAGATTTAAAACATAAATGCTTGCCTAATACAAAAAAAGCTTAAAACAGACCAGCACACTTCCTCTGAACAACTAACACCGCTTGTCATCTCTGCTGCTATAATACTAATGTGTTCATTTCAGTATTTCCGCAAACGCAATATTGACTGAACATACAGTATTTACATTGGTTGTCGCTGTTTTTGTATATTGTCTTTTGTGTATCATCTATTGTCTTTTGTGTAATGTCTTGTATTTTTTTGTTTTCACTGTCTTTTGTTTTCACTGTCTTTTTGTATTTTGTATTGCATTGTTCGCACCAGGTTGCACAGATGCACTATATGTAGCTAGGACTATTACTACGATCTTAGCTCTGTCTTTGCTTTACGTAGCACCATGGTCCTGAAGAAACGGCTCATTTCTCTGTGTACTGCAACAGCTATATATGGTTGAAATGACAATAAAAGCTTCTTGACTTGACTCTTGACTTGGTCAACCATCTCTCAGTGTACAAAGAAAGTACATATCAAGAGTCTTCTCTGTTATGGCGTGTAGGTGGTGGAATGACTTTCCACTAGTTGCCCGAACTGAGTCACTGGCAGCTTTGAAACCATGTCTAAAGACCTACCTTTTTCTGAAGTGCTTCAAGTACTGTAGCACAGAAATGTTGTCAGTGTGCTTTTCTTACTATATTAGGGTTTTTAGATTGATGGTATTTTTATTCCGTGACCTAGTGAACCAGTATCGATGTATTCATTGATGGAGTCTTCAAAGCACTTCTGTAAGTAACTCTGGATAATGCTGTCTGCCAAATGCCATAAATGTAAATGAATAAATCCCCAAAAGTCCTCCTTTGTAATCACAACAATGAAGTAAACACATTTTCCAGACAAACTTTGTTCAACAGATTAATGGATTTAATCAACAGATTAAAAAAAATCATGGCTTAAACTTGAGTTAACATAATCAGTGACTGGTGTTGCTAGCAGTTACTTTGTATTGACATTATAATACCGCTATAGTGGATATAAAAATCTATACACCCTTACAAAGTTGCAGGTTGTTAAAATATAAAGACAGGAATAACAACATTAAGACAGACACCAATGGGCAGGTATAAATACGGCAACACTTTGGGAAATAATTACAAACAGGTGACATAACACAATCACATGACACTAATCAAGGATTAGCAATCCCCCTGGCAGCACTCCCTCTGGTGGTCTGGCAGTGAACTGTCCCAATAGTCCTTACGACTTGTTACACTTTTAGTGCAATATTCCAACAAATAGTAATCCAGAGAAAAATAAATATTTATTGATCATTGGGAATATTTTAAACAATAAAAAAGCAGCTTCATTTGCATAAGTCTGAACACGTCTCCCAAATAATACTTTAATACAGCATCCAGTCTTCTAGACTTCTAGAGCTAGAATTTAATCCCACTCTTCTTTGCAAAAAGTACAAGTTTCTTCTAATTGTGAGGCATACACCTCTTTTTAGGTCATTCCATAGATTTGGGATAGGATTGAGGTCTAGGCTCTGACTAGGCCTTTCCAGGAATTTCCATTTCTGAAGCCATGTCTTGGTTGATTCTGATGCCTGACCAGGTGTATGCCATTTACAGTACCTACAGGTCTAATTTTGGATGTGATCTGGTTAACTCTATAGCCCCCATTATGCAAGAATGTGCAGACGTGCAATCAGGGTGTTTTAGGTTTTTTAACTGTAAATGTCCCTATTTATTTAATGCTTCTTTTTTCCTCTGGATTTTTTGTTTGTTGGGAGATCACATTAAAGCTCTGTCTTAATATTTTAAAACCCTGCCCATTTCATAAGGGTGTGTAGCCTTCTTCTGTCCACTGTACAAACATATTCTGAACATGTTCTTTGTCAGTTATGATTTATTTTGATCCACATAAAATCAGATGAAGGTTTCAAATTTTTTTTATAATGGGTTTCAATTGGCTGATAAGGTATTATTACTTTCTTTAAAACCTAACTCAAGGGCAACACTAAATTTCTGCCTACCTTAAAAATACATGATGCATATTACAGGATGCATACTGTACACACCAACTTGCACTTTTATTCATAGCTTGAATTCCTCATTCATTATTCTGAGGATTAGTCATCTGAGGAAACATGGCGCTGAAAATAATTACTTCTGCTTCACTTACGCTGTAGCTTTTAGGGAAGAATTGTGTCATGGTATCTGTCACATAAAATTCAGACATGAATGTTGTTTGACATGTAAAAACAACATTAATAAATCCTTTGAAATTCTACTTAAAATCTTTGGAATTTCCAGATATCTTCATATATGGCTGTTTAATTAGTATTACTCATTCACTGTTGATGGTCGTGAAAAAAGACAGTGAAACAGTTAATGAAACAGTTTATACCAACTGGATAACACTGTACACACTAGATATTAGCTAGAGGATGTTCAGGGGGAATAGTATGTTCAGGGGGAATCAGTGACCTAGTATTTAATATTCTTAGTAACAAATGACACATGCAATCTGCCTGCTGTCACCTGTGAAATCAACATTGGAAGTCTGTCTTGTGAGGGTTATATACCTTTGGGGTATTCTAGTCCCAATATAGAGAGAAGCAGCACTTCTATAACAGCTGTACTGTCAAATATAACACTCATTGGTGCAATCCAAATGACTATGCACTATGTTCTCTATCGTATTGTATCTTATAACTCCCCGCACTGTACCACGCATCCTCTGATCTTCTAGCACTACTCAAATGGTCCCACCATCTCTCAGGGTGCAGGGTAGGTCAGCATTACTGTAAGTCTCATCACTGTTCTAGTGTATAGATGGTGGAATGAACTTCCCATCAATGTCAGAACAGCTGTCACTGGCTATCTTCAAATGATGAATAAAGACCCACCTCTTCTTGAAATACTTAAATAGAACTCTTTTTTTTCTATTTGATCCAAAAAAATTCTGTGTGCTTTTTCCTCCCAAAAGAGTTTTAGACTAATAGTATCCTTTGATGCTTCGATGCTACTTTTGTATATCACAATGGGTAAGGTCATCTGATGAATACTGTAAATGTAAATGTCTATGGAGAATAGTTATCGCTTACTTGAATGAATGTTTTTACTAAAATGTGATGCTACTAGATTTGGCAGAATACAGTACAGTGATCTTTCAAATGTTGAAAAAGTAAATCACACAACGTGGCCCATTTTTAATGGCTTTTGTAATGTCTTTTCCAGTCGGCTTTTTAAGATGTCTTGTTGTCGGCTATATTAAATATTTTTTAGCGGTACCTTGTAGCCCCGCCCCTCTTCCACTATGTAAACAAAGCTGATAATGTTGAGTGCATGAAGTGTCCATTCCATGCTTTTTTGGGTCAATATTTGGATTATCTGGGTACATGAAGTTCGTTTCTTCATGTTGGAATTTTCAGTATGAACGCACTACTCACTTTTTATACTACAAAATTGCAAAGATTAGTACATAAATGTGTGATTTGTCTTCTTTAATCTGGATTTTTAGTTGGGGTAATTGCAGATTGTTTTTGATCACATGGACCATGTCAACATGCTGGCTTTCTGGATAGTGCTGTACTCCAGTATCCTTACGGAACACCTTGGAGCTCATACTGTACTGAAAATCTTCTACTGCAGATTAATGTTTCAGATTACATTTCAGACCTAAGCAATGGCAAGTAACAAGGTGCAATTTGAGCAATTGTGCTTTTTCCCGTTACGGGTCGCCACAGCGAATCATCTGTTTGTCCACCCACTCCAACCTACCTGCATTCGCCTCTTCACCTCTTTTTCCACACTCCCTCTTTTAACACTAAACAGTGTTAAAAGACCCCAAATACTTAAACTCCTGCACCTTCTTGACCTCAGCCCCTGTTATCTCACTGTTCTCCTTCCTTCTTTCTTGTTCATACACATGTATGTTTTCCTATGACTGACTTTCTCTCCTCTTCTTTCCAAAGACCTCAACCTTTCCCGGTGTTCCTCCACCTGCTCTCTACTCTCACTACAGATCACAATGTCATCTGCAAACATCATTGTCCACAGAGATTACTGTCTGACTTCATCTGTCAACCTGTTCATCACCACAGCAAACAAGAAGGGACTCAAAGCCAATCCTTGATGTAGCCTCACCTCCACCTTGAACTCCTCTGTCTGACCCACAGCACATATCACTGCTGTCAAACTCCTCATACATATCCTGAACTATTCTGATGTACTTCTCTGCCACTCCTGACATTCTCTTATAGTACCATAGCTTCTCACTCGCCACCCTGTCATACACTTTCTCTAAATCCACAAAGACACAGTGCAGCTCCTTTTGACCATCTCTGTACTTTTCCATTAACAATCTTAGTGCAAAAATTGCATCAGTAGTGCTCTTTCTGGGCATAAAGCCATACTGCTGCTCACAAATTTCCACTTCCATTCTTAGCCTACTGTAGCTTCCACTACTCTTTCCCATAGCTTCTTTGTGTGGCTCATCACAACTTTATTCCTGTGTAGTTGCCACAACTCTGCACAACACCCTTGTTCTTAAAGATCGTCAATAGAACACTTCTTCTCCATTCCTCATGCATCCTCTAACTCTCAAAAATCCTGTTGAACAATTTAGATATAAACTCCACTCCATTCTTGTAGACACTTCTACACCTTCACAGGTATGTCATCTGGACCAACAGCCTTAATTACCTCCTCCTTTCTAATCTTTGCTATTGCTCTACGATATTCACCTCTTCCTCCCATCTTTCTCTCTCATTTTCCTCATTCATCAGCTCCTCAAAATATTCCTTGCATCTTCTCTGCACACTCTCCTTGCCTGTTAGCACCTTTCCATATCTATCTTTAATTACCCTTATATTTGTTGCACATCATTCCCATCTCTATGTCTCTGTCTTGCTAATATGTTCAAGTCCTTCTCATCTTCTCTTTTGTCTAACCTGGCACTCACTTTGTCGTATGCTTTCTGTTTGGCCTTTGCCATGTATCTCTTCACTGCGATTCCTTAAATCCTGTCTATTTTCTTCTGTCCTTTCTCCATCACCTTTTTTTAAGCTAGGATCTTCCTCTGAATGTCCTGTAATTTCTCGTTCCACCATGTTTCCTTATTTCTTTTCTCATTCCAGATGACACATCTAACACCCAGCCCTGTCTCCCTGATCACTTCTGCAGTTAACACTAGTTAACACTTCTGTTTTCAATATTTTAAATGATTTATAAAAAGCTAAGTGGCACTTAACACATGCTGACATTGTAGCAGCTCAGTCTCAGCACCAGTCTGACAACCACAATGCTAGCTCTCAAAATTAAGTTTTACTTTTCATAGTCTTTTTGGCATATCCAACAGCCCCAATGCTTAAAATCACAGTATCAGAAGTGTTTTTGCAACTCTGCTGTGGTGAAGAATATGTGATTATATATATTCTACTTACATCTCACACTGTACACTAATAATTTCTAATATTTAAAAATTATTTAAAAATATATTTAAAAAAATATTTTTAGAAAGAAAGGCAATGTTGTCATTTTGGCTTTAAGGTTTATTGAGCTTTGGGAAGATGATGCAGATCAGACAATTAGTGGCAGCAAAAATATCACAGCTATGCACCAATGAACAGCTTTTTGAAAAGTGTGTTGTGTAAAAGATCCTGTTCCCTGCATTCTTTACAGGTGGAACAAATCTGAAACTCTACTTCAAAAGATCAAGAAGCACTAGTTCCCTACATGTATTGTAAGAAAATAGTGGCTATGTTGGTTTATAGAAGTAAAAACATGAAATTGCTATCTACTGGAGGATTAAACACATCCTCTCTTCTGGTGGCACTGCCTCATTATAAGCAAAAGTTTTGAAAGCTTGATCAAATCACCCTCTGTCTAGACGTTTAAGGGGGTGGACGACATCAGAGCATTTCTGTCACAACTTCCAAAGATTTTGTATGGAGGCTGTCCACTTGTTTATTCAGAGATGCCAGCTCTGTAACACACCCTGACTATAATGTACTTTAATGGTTAGTGCACTAAATTGCAAGCTCGACTACACATCTACACATCTTAGACTCATTATCAGTGTCCACTTTCCAGTCCAGTCTGAGCAGAGAAATATAGCAACCTCAAAATATGTGGTATAGGATTGCAAAGTTAAAATGTCTCTGTAATGTAATGCAGCTTCACATCTTAGAAGTAAACCATGGAATACCTGACTGGGCAGCAACAAAAGAAGGTGAATGAGACTATGAGACTATACAGGGGTTTATTGACACTACATTTAAAGACACTTAAATACATCTCTTACTCTTCATTTTTATAGGTGAGATATATATATATATATATATATATATATATATATATATATATATATATATATATATATATAACTTTTGAAAAGTGACAAACAAAAAATCGATACTACATTAATTTGAACTGGATATCTTCATAAACACGGGTCTCATCTATCATACCATGAAAAGGAACAGGTTTTTTATTCAACCACCTTTTATAAAAATGTACATTTACTCGCTTAGTAAGTTGACATTTGTCAACTCCGTCTGACACATGAAAATATGTTTGATCAAGCTGTTTTGTCAACACCGTCAGACAAAATATCTGACAGAGTTGACATCTGACGGAGTTGACAAAACAACATGTTTGTTCAACTTAATCATGTCTAATATATGGTAGCCATTTTGATTTTCCTCAGTGGTCAGCTGCAACTAAACTAAACCAAAATACCAACTTTTATTTCAAAATTCTTGATTAAAATCATCCCTACTTTGAAGACAGTGTTGACACATAAAAGCTGTGACCACAGGGATTTCAACTTGTTTGCTGAATATTTAAAAAAATGTAAAACTTATGAGGCCATGTGTTGGACTGCTGCATCCATCAACAGACAAAATTCAAAGGGGGTTAAAGCTGACCCAAATATTCCTGATTTATTTCAAATTTGAAAAATCTGACGGAGTTGACATGAATTGATGACAGATTTTGAAAGGCTGTTGTTAATGTATAAAATAATGTAATGTTCACTTTAAGTATTTTGTGATATTTTATTAAGCCATGCATTTAACCTTATATTCATATTTGTGCATTTTGGGCATTTTAAAATGCTTTTTTTTTGCAGTTTGATCTACAGAGGACGAGTTCATTTGCATGGGCTTTCATAGTACAGTGCTGGTATTTTTTAAAATTACTATGAAATAACATAAATATATACAAAACTAAGGGTCTAAACATGCACAAGTCTTTCTTATCCAACTTTTAAAGCCTTTTTAAATGAAACAGTTTATTGTTTTTTTAAGGCAAATTGTAACATTTTGATGGGGGACATGTTTTGTCCCTTTTCTCAAGAATCAGTGAATCTATATATATATATATATATATATATATATATATATATATATATATATATATATATATATATATATATATATATATAGTTTTTCAACATTTCTGTGGCAAAACAATACAACTAACATTTCTCTTCAAAGATAGCAGTAAGCCTATCGATACTTCTGGCTCTGTGGAACCTCGTTCCTGTGGAACAGGAACCTCGTTCCATTTGTGGTAGCTCAGGAAGGAAAATGGCTTCACAAGGGGATTAAGCAACATGAAAGCATCAGCTACATTTGATGCCACATACTGTAAGACTTTTTTAAACAGGCTTCAGTTGTTACACTTAACAGTGTAAAAATAGGTTACATTTTAGCAGCTGATGTTGGGATTATCTCTGTTGTTATATTGAATTGTTAAATTTATTTGTGGTTTGAGGTCACTGACATTCTTTCATCAACCTAGATGTAGCTATATTACATTTGGGTTTTAGATTCTTATAGAAAAATGACCGCTGGGTCATGTGTCAGACTTGTCATACTCTTCAGTGTGATGCTTTAAATTTAGCTCAGTGGCACCCTGTCTCTATTCATATATCACAAATAACTTTTGTTAAATGTAGTTACTAGTCATCATTTGTAAAGGCACGTCTCTGTCTGTTTAAAGTCTTGACTGCTGACAGCTGTGGGCCTTGAAGTCAAACGAATTGCCAGCTGCTGAGAAAGAATTGTTTAGAGACATAAATCTGGGGGCAGGTACAAAATTATGGCATACAAAATTATGCCACTTTTGTGAAGTCTAAACAAAGAAAATGACTTTGTTATTACTTGTTTAAAGAAAGAAATCAACAAAAATGAGCATTTGATCTGAGAAAAAGTTAGGACACCCTGTGCTCTAATGGATAATAGCTTTGGCTGAAATAACCTCAATGAGATGTTTCTTGTAGCCATCTACAGTACCAGTTTTTTGATATCGACTGGAAGAAAGTTTGCCCCACTCTTCAATGCAAATGAAATCTTTCAGCTGTCTGATGTTTGAGGGGTTTCTTGTCTGTTTCAAATCACACCACAGGATCTCTATAGGATTTAGATACGTGCTTTGACTTGTCCATTCCAGAATTCTCTGTTTTTACTTTTCAGCCAGTCCTTGGTGGATTTACTGGTATGTTTTATGTCATTGTCATGTTTCAAGATCCAGATTCACTTCAGCTTCAATTTTTTTGACAGACGGTCTCACGTGTTCCTCAAGCACCTTCTGAAACAATGTAGAATCCATATTGGATTCTATGACAATGAGCTGACCATCCTGCTGCATCAAACCATCTCCAAACCATAACCCTTCCACCTCCATGTTTCACAGTTCTAAGGTTCTTTGTTGAAATGCTGTATTTGGTTTACGCCAAACATGCCCTATATTATGATGTCCAAATAATAAAATTTTCAAATCGTATCTGTCCAAAGCACATTATTCCAGTCTTGGCCTTTGTCTCTGTGTTCTTGGGCAAACCTCAGTCTTGCCCTCATGTTTTTCTAAGCCAGTAAATGTTTCCTCCTTGCACGCCTCCCATGATAATTAAAGTTGTGCAGTCTCTTTTTAATTGTAGATTCATGCACTTTGACATTAACTGTGGCAAGAGCTTGCTGTAGGTCCTGTTATTATATATATATTTCAGGGTTTTTGGAGAATTCTTCAAGCATTTTACAGTCTGCTCATGGGGTGAATTTGCTTGGACGGCCTGACCTGGCCATGTTGGAAGTGTTTTTAACTGTTCTCCAATTGTAAATGATTTTTGCACAGTGGAATGGCTGATTACAAATTCTCACTTCAACAACTAAGAGCAAACCAAAGTTAATGTCTGAGGTTTAAATAAAGCAAGCCTCCTTCAAAATGCTCCGTAATAATGTTCTAATAATTTGCACCTTATGTGATACACCTGTAGGTCATTTTATCCAATTTAGGTACAAATAATTGTGGGGGTGTACTTACTAGTTCCTCACAAGAAATTAGAATTTTTTTTTAATTACAATTTACAGATCATTTAAAAAAGACTTTTATTTGGTTTTATTTGTGTAGTTACTACTTATTGTAGTATTGTGTAGTTATTACTTTAATCTTTCGATATTGTTAAAATGAAGATCAAATACCAGATCAATATGATTAACTATTTAAAAAAATAACACAGGTTTTCAAAGGGTGTCCTAATTTTTTCACAGGACTGTATATTACAGCACAGTGGACATGCACAAAAAAGCATTTTACTGCATGTTGTACTGTGTATGGATATGTATATGACAAATGAAATTATTATTAGACTTTTTTTAATTTGAGCCAGATGTGGATTTATCAACTGGGCAGAAGGCAGCATCTGCTTCATCCTCCGTTGCGCCCCATCTGGCTTTTGCAGGCTGTAAAATATGATACAAATATTATTATTCACAATGAAAATATACTCCAAATGCTGTTGAACAGAACAAAAGAATTCCAAAAAGAAAAGAAAATCCATTATTAATGTGTAATTCACACGGTTATCCCAACAGTGCAAAGAACGTGAGACACCTTTGCATGTTCATGAGCTACTTTCCAGCTCAGAAGACACATAATGAGAAATCTGACTTAATGCTGCATCTGCTTTGCAGAGCAACGACTGGAGGTGAACCAGCAGAGATGATATTAGATGCCTTTTCTGTATAAAGGTCAACCTACAATAAAAAAAATCCATAATCATAGCTTATTCATAAGAGATATATAACTTAGCTCAAAATTGGTGATAAACACTAGTTACCCAGGCTGCTAGGAATGATGGATCAAGTGAAAGGAGTGAAATATCAAGGTTTGCATGTACACTTTTTATGTCTGGCATATCTCTTTTGCTTTTCTTTCTTTTGCATTATACATATTTATATACTACATGGACACTTGTCAATTATACATATTTATATACTACATTTCTCAATATGACATCTGTAATGAAATATTTTCATGTTATCTTCATAATAAAATTCTTATATCCGGATGGCTGTGAATTAAGACAACTTTCTAGCAGGGAGGGAAGAAAACATCAATATAAAAAAAACAGGTAGCACATGCAAGGGATGAAATTACTCAGGGTTAACAATTGGGGCATTGAATCTAATCTTTGTTCCAAATTGTTTTTTTCCCCACAATCAGAGTTGGTCTGAACAGAAATATTAAACTACAAATATTAATGTCCAGTACATTAAATGAGTATTTCAAAATGAAGCCAGGCATGGTTGTATAGATTAAACAAATACACAAATACGACAAAGACCTGTACTAGGTCTGTAGATAAATATTGTCCTGCATGATATATTTGTCCCAGACCTATATTAGTGCTGGCACAAAATAATGCACATGGCAGACAGATGTATACAATAAAACAAGCATATAGCATACTAGATCTCATAACAATAATACTGACACTGTCTTGAAAATCTATAATACACTTATAGCTCATCCAAGAACCAGGCACCAAACAATGTCTTCCTGACAAGACGTATGTGTCTAATACAATACAGTCTCAGATGCTAAAGTGGATATACGCATCCATAAGTAACCTGCAGGGCACCCAGCCATTTAACACTCAGACAAGCTGGTGAGCAATGATTTCTAGGACTATGACACTGATGTTAATTCTGCTACCGCTATATGGTGATACAGCTAATCTGAAATGATCTTAATATTTCACCTGTCTATTTGATCAAGCTCTGCTAGTAAACATTAATATAAATCTGTACAACTCTACACTAATAATGACTGAAAGACACTTTTCTCTTTTCCATGTGAATTGAGAAATATTACCTATACATACTTTAGATGGGCAAAAGTATGTATGAGGACATCGGAGTATTGAATATCCCATTCCAAAACCATGGGCATAAATCCCTATTTGCTGCTATAACAACCTTCACTTACATAAGAGGACTTTCCACTACATTTAGGACTGTGATTTGGGGATTTTTCCTATTCACCCACAAAGGTGAAAGTGTTTGGACACTAATGTCCAGCCTGATTTACTGTTAAATTTGTTGTTCCTGTTTATCCCAAAGGGGTTGAGGTCAGGGTTCTGTGCAGAAGACTTGAGATCCTCCACAGCAACCTTAGTACACCATTTTTTTAATAGATCTCACAACAAGGTGGTGGTGGCTCAGATGGTTATGGCTCTGGGTTGTTGATCAGAGGATCAGGGTTCCACTGTTGGGCTGTTGAGCAAGGCGCTTAACCCTCACTGCTCAAGGGGCACTGTATCATGGCTGACCCTGCTCTCTGACCCAAACCTCCAAAGTTGGGTTATGCAAACAAAAAATTTCACTGTGCTGTAATGTATATGTGACAAAAGGCTTCTAGTTTATCTATCTATTACTTTGGGCCCCTTAATTCCAGTGAATGTAAAGTTAAGGTTGGCACATAGAATGATATTCTGAACAACTGTGTGTTTCTTTGGGACAAAAATTTTGGGAAGACCTGGATGTCATGTTCACCTGTCTTACTTTTACACATACATTTGACCAAATAGTGTATAATGATTGTTGCAGGCCTTATGTAATTTTGTGATTTTTTACCCATTTTCAAGTTTAATATAAAACTAGGCTTATTAGTGTACTTTAAGTTATCTCAGAATATCCTTCAGAACAACTCATCTACTGATAGCCGTTAAAAAAAGAAAAAACTGGAAGCCTAACAATTTTCATAACTCAGCAATTGAGCAGCTTTGATCCATATGTAATTTGTATATTTGACATCTACTGTATGTACATGGATTTCCAATCATTGACTTCAATGTCATTGTCATTATTTTTGTAAACAGCTCTTTTTTTCTGAACCTGTATACTGTATTCTCAGTGTCTATCATTACAAGACAAGGACACATGAGAAACCTTTAGTGTTATCTACAGAAAAACCTGTGTTTAATAAGTCTTAGAGTTTGTTCTGTAATCTCCAGACTGGCTGAAAGACCGGACTACATTGTCATTTTGATTGACACCATGGCTGAACTGTCAATGACGTTATTGAAACCTGTGCACACTGACTCATCACCAATCTCTGCTGTAACCTTGTAACCTGTACCACTGTCTGCTGCTGCAATAATTTGCTAATTCCTTATGAATCTAGTCTAATAAAAATGTGAAAAATATAAAAAATTGCTGTTTCATCAAAGGACAGTTATGATTGAATAATTCTTTAATATTATGCAATGTGTGTGTGTGTGTGTGTGTGTGTGTGTGTGTGTGTGTGTGTGTGTGTGTGTGTGTGAACTTGTGTGGGAGATGTCCTTCCATGGACTGGCATCACATTCTTGTCTGGGTTGTATACTGTATATCTGCCCTTTCTCCCTATAGCCCTGTATTCTTTGTATAGGTTCTGGATCAACTGAAACTTGACCAGGATAAAGTGGTTACTAAAAGTAAATATATTAATATTACCTGATAATGTAGTTTCTAACCAATGCACACAATTCACCTTTCATGTGTAAAAAGCATATAAAAAACGACTACAGTTTGTCAGTTTAACTCTAACACAAACTAGGCAGAGCCTTGTCCAGAAGATGAAGAGACCATCCACTTCCCTCATGTCTGCTAGGTTCTTCTTAGTGAAAAAGAGACGTGTCAGCTTCAAACCGTTTATTATTTATCAGGGCTTGGTCTAGATCTCCAATAATTATTCCCTGCTACTAGTTTATTCAACCCCAGAACAACTCTGATATGCATACAATCTCTTGCATATCCGAGAGGAAGACGAATTTAACACCACCATTGAGTTGAGTGGTGGAGTGGTTTATACAACAAGTATTGTTCTGTGACATCCTTCACTGCATGAGGCCAGTCCAAAGTGTCACATGCCTGCCAGGTAAACTCCTGCCACTGCCCACACCACAATGGCCTTGATCACACACTTTGTCACAGACCATTTGGAATCCAAGGACACACTGTGATCACTGGTAATCATCGATTGCTTCAAGTCATTTCTTATGATTCCACTCCCAAACCTACCCTCAGCCTTTGCCAAAGGGGAACTCTTCTTTTGTCATGTGTTTTGGAACTTATGGATCACAGAAGACATAGTGACTGATTTGGGCCCTCATTTCACCTCTCGTGTGTAGTCCAACTTTATACTGTAAAGATGTTGGTGGTAACTGTCAATCTGGGTATCACCCATACGTAGGCGAGTGGAACACGAGTATTAGGAGTTCTCTCTCTCTCACACACACACTCATGCACAGTTTGCAAAGCATACACTCTGTTTGTCCTGCAATCCTAATGTTAGCATATTTTAATGTGTTCACTGATCTGGTTTGAACCTGTTTTTACAGTTTTGCCTTTGCCCAGGATTTCTTGTTTGTTGACAGACTGACCACAGCCTGTTTTCTGACATTGATCATGACAGTCGAGTTGGATTTGTCTGAATTAATCTCATTAAAAAGAAATCGCATCTCTCTGTTACTTCTTTCTTCTGCACTGTGTGATAAACACAGAGCTCATTAATGCCAAGGATCTCAAACTTTTTGAAGGCTGGGTTGTATTTACTGTATAACAAATTCCATGGACAGATTTAATCATAAACATAATCTAAATATTCAAAAATTGGGCTCAGTTCAAATATGGCTCTCAACGAAGGCAGTCGCATTTTCTCTACCTCTCCTCCTCTCTACTTTCCCTGCTTTGCTTCTTTCGTCTCGTCTACTGTCTTATACTTTGAGAGACTCTCTCCGCACTGCTCTCCAAACTAAAATATCATGAATTTGATAAACTGGTCTCTCAACGCAATTGACACCATCTTCTCGACGAGAAGCTTGGGTTCGGGGGAACCTGACTGTCCTGCCGGAACGTTCGCAGCTGGCTATACGATGGACGCGTGGGAGAAGTGGCGGGTCATGTGTCTGGCGCCTCTTTCCGTGGAGGACATTGAAGATATCTACCTATTCGGAACCATCATAACAGGAGTTCTGCTGATTGGATTAGGCATTGCCCTGGGTTATCGAGAGAATCAGAAAACGGTAACAGCTGTTCAAAAATCTCCCAAAGCTGCCCGTCATGATCGATGCAGTGGGCAGAGCGGTCAGCACTGAGGCTGGGACTAATAACCGCAATATGGATAACATCACGATGAAGCTCACTGCTTTGGATACTGTTTTGGTTAACATCACGGAGAAGCTCACTGCTTTGGAAAGAAAAATGGATCGATATGGAGACCAGAATGCACTAAGAGAGTAGTCGTGTAAATTGGAATGCATCTACTCGCCCCAAGACCAAACAATCCCAATCTCATCTGCTTTCAGCTCCCCTCAACCAGCACTGGCCTCGGCCAAGGCTGCTGTTGGAACAACAATTCCCCTGGAAGTGCACTGCAGCGAGACGCTCTTGCGTTTCTTTCCCCACTTCTACAGACACCTGCTGATTGTTGACTCTCTTTGGGACCTAATCAAGGTTGTCTCCATGGCAATTTGCTGTGTATCGCTATGACAATCTTGCGGACTGAGGCACCAAGATTTGATGCCGGGAGCAACGACTCTCCAGGCCTACACTTACATACATACACACACACACACACACACATATAAAGATATGCACTCACCCCCCACCCCCCATCCCACGCCTTTGCCGGTTTGTACCGCCAGTCTGACAAGCGGGTCTGTGACCAGCACCAAAGATACTGTAAAGGCCGCAGGACCTGATGGCTGCTTGCCTGTGCTCAAGTCAGGATTTTGATCTTTGTGCCTTAAACCAAAGCATGGTTGTTGGTGTCAGATGGGCTGGTTTGAGTATTTCAGGTATTGCTGATCTCCTAGACAGGGAATGGTGCAAAAAAACCAACAATAAAAAAGCTGATGAGAGAGTTCAGAAGAGAATGAATAGACTGGTTTGAGCTGAACAGATGTCTATTGTAACTCACATATATGAGTTATGTATACAGCATTCATGTATAAAAGCAACCAAGTCCATACAACACACCAAATCCCAGCATCCACCTCATGGTTTTATGTTTTGTGCATGCTAAGATGTTTTTTTGATCACTTTTTTGTAAGGAGTGATTAGATGAGTATCTATAATCTTCCTGTCACCTCATCCATTTACCTCTAACCCCTCTCATCAACAGCTGTTGCCGCCCACAGAACTTACACTCAGTCATTGTTTTTTGTTTTTTACACTGGTTAAAAATCTCAGTCCACACTCTCTCCCTGATTAAGGGAATCACCAAATGACATTAAAAAATACTGCCATGAACAAACTGACACTGCACTACAGATTATTTTTGCGCTTGCTGTATGTGTCACTTTCAAATACACACAATTCTTCTACGCAAAGTCTTCTGTTGCATTCAATTAAATCCATTTTTAATTATTGTACTCTCCAGCTTTTGATATAGCTCTGATCAAAACGGTTTGACCTTCCACGTAGCTTGGAGCTGATTATTGTGTCCATTCTCTCTGACTACACCAAAAAAGCCCAAGCATGGACTCCAAGCATTCAGCTTGATGGTTGTTCTGCCTGTTTTCCCAAGAAGGCTTTGGCTGAGATAAGTGTTCAAGTGTACCAGTCTATGACAATCTTGTACATTATTTAGCATCAATACCCTAAGCAGGATACGTCTTTAGCTTTGGAAGAGCGGCATTACCAACATTTTACCACAAGAGGTCACCAACTGCAGATTACTGATTTGTTGCCATGGTTACCACTGATCATTCACACCTGTTTGCAATTAAGCCCTTTATATTCCCTGCATGGGTTTTTTTAAGCTTATGGATTGTTCTTTAATAAACCTGTCAATGGGATCCACCTCAGTAATAAAACTTTGATTGTTCCATTAGGTATACGAAAAAGATTTTACACTTAAGAGGTTTTACATTAAGCTTGATAAGATTCCATGATTGGAGTGTTATTCATGTCCTACTGCGATTACATTTACATAGCTGTAGGTAAAATTAAGATTAACAACCTTCCTACACAGTAAGAGTCATACATAACACATTACATGTGCATGGTTTAGCTAGATAACTGATGACTCTACATAAATACTACATACAATGTTCATTAAAATACTTCAAAAATGTATTATTGCTGAATGAATTTAAACATTCTTTTTTTTTTTCCTTCTCACTCAAACCGGTTCCCTGTCTGTCTGTCAGTGTCACATTCACTCCTGTGAAATATCTGCAATATTCCGAAAGTTACTTATTAAGCAATTCCTAAAGAGCATGAGTAAGTTCTATCATTTTTTGTTTACATTTACAGCATTTTGCAGCTGCCCTTATCCAGAGCAACTTACATTATCTTATTTTTATACAACTAAGCAATTGAGGGTTAAGGGCCTTGCTCAGGGGCCCAACAGTGGCAGCTTGGTGGACCTGGGATCGAACTCAGAACCTTCCGATTAGTAGTCCAACACCTTAACCACTAGGCTACCACATGCACATACATGCACATACATGCACATACTGTACATGCAAACATCCACATGTCACATGCACATATTTGTTTGATTTTATTTTCTTATATTATTTTATGATCTTTTACTAATACCCAAATAATTGCATGTAAGTAGGCGTGAGCTAGAAAGTCTAAAGAGTGACAGCAGCAATGCACTAGACTGGTGAGGAACCTGTATTTTTCAGTCTTTTGTATACTACATACAATGGTGTGTAGTGAAATCTTTGCTTATCAGTTTCATTATGATGCTTATCTGCTGTAGCAGGTGGATTTGCCCTGGAAAGGAGGTGTTTGAGGATGAGAGAATTTTCAAAGGCATATCTGAGTCATGTTATCAAACATATATTTTTGTTAGTTCTGTAAATTAGAGAGCTAGTACAATTTCAATCCTCTTGTGGCTTCCGTCCTTCTATACACACAAACTTACTAAAATGATGGTAATCGTTCATTCAAGGAACATGACGATATACATGCACACATCAAACCACGTTCAAATGTTCAGTAAATACAGTAAAATATTTTAAGATGCTGTGAATAAGACACTCTAGCCCACTTTAGTCCATTTCTCAGAGGGAAAGACAGAATTAGCTGTGAAAACAACAAATCATTTTACATCATAGAAGGGAAGTTTTGAAAGCAAAAACCAAGATTTATTATCCCTGGGAAAACAATAATTCCGTTAACATGCCTCCTTAGTCTGCCAAGTCATTGCCTTCATAATTACATGCTCCATCTGCTTCTCTCCTTTTTACTCTCTCACTCTGTCCAAATTAATTTAGGCCACTTTCGGTAATGTCTAGACAGTTGTAATCTTGCTCCCTTAATAAGTAGAATGATTCGAAAGGAAGAAAGTTAAAGATGCGATGTCTGTTCATTTAAGATCTGATTTTGACTTTGTGCTGACCTATACAGGTTTTTATTTAATTATTTATTTATTTTGAAGTTTGGCACACAATACCCTTGTGCCTTCTATGAGGAATATCACTAGGGAACGTGACAATATGCTGGTTCTGAATTCACAAACCCGAAAGACATAAAAGTTCTATTGTAGTTCTGTAGAACTGTAACTTCTCAAACACTTGAACTTATCTCTTGCAGCAACTCTTGTTTAATTCTCTATCTCTCTGTGGTATTGTGAACACATATTCATATATTTCTGTGGAATCTGTCTTTGGGAAGAACGATGTGAACATTTCATATATACATTCGGTCTGTGTGTGGTTCTGGATTCAAATTCCATGACCTTGTATGTACTTGAAGCTCCTGAAGATTCTCTTGTGTCCTGCAGTGCCCTGAATGAAGGTTTTGTCAAAGCATGCTTGAAGGTGGGTATGTTGCCGTAGAATAGTTTAGAGGTTTAGTGGCTCACTGCCTCTCTCTCTCTCTCTCTCTCTCTCTCTCTGTCTCCCTCCCTCCCTCCCTGTCCTCCCTTCGTCTCTTTAAAAAGCTAAATCAGGTTTAATAGGGTGGTGCCACCTGCATCTGCAGTACTGCTGGTGCATAGACCCCCTTTCCCTGAACACCCAACTAGAGCCTCCCACCCACCCCCTGCCTCACCAACATACAGCTACTATCAGACCTAATATTAGACCACACTTTAACAAGTTGGTGCAATGGATTTACTGTCTCACAGGTTCAGGGTCCCTGGTTAAAATATTTAGTTTGGTTTATTGTCTGTATTGAATTCCTCCTGTGTTCTCATGGGTTTTTCATCCAGAGTGCATTCTGGAGAAGCTGTAGAACATTAACCAGGATACTAAAGATGAATAAATAAAACCAAAAGAGTAGATTTGTGCGGGTAGTATTTTTATTTTTTTACTGTAGCTTACATAATACCATAAAATATAGTGTGTATTTTAAAAACGTATGCGTATGTGTTTATTTGTGCACATGTCTGGAAACCTGTATCATGACCTGCATTACATGAGCTTGTCATAAATATCTCATGCTGTGACATATTATGTCACACAATATGTCATGGATATGCTGCCATGAGAGTTTAGAGCGCATCCACGGATGGCTGCCATGATTGATGGAGTGACAGCATATGTAGAGTTTTGACATAAGTTAGATGATGCTACTCAATATTTGGAAATAATTGAGCACTTAATTTTGACATTTAATTTCCAATGCTTGTCTGTCTGTTATGTTATGTTACCTTTCATTATTTTTGGGTCAGTGTGGCAAGGCACTTTAATTCTGCTGAATGAGGTCACTTTCATTAAGGAATACTGATATCATGAAGGAGTGTACTTCATTTGCAACAATGTTTAAGTAGGTTACATGTCAAAGTAACATTCACCTGAATGCCACGACCCAAGGATTTTAATTAGAGCATCATACTGCCTCTACCAGTTTACCTTCTTCCCATAGTGGATATCTTCCAAAGGTAAGGGATGCACACACAGCTGGACCTCCACTACAAGTGCTAACCACTACATATTAGGAACATCCCACAAAACCTGTAGTCTTGGAGATGCTCATAGTTTGGGCCTACTCTCCGTCACTCAGGTCTTTACACCTGACTTGCCCATTTTTCCTGCTTCTGACACATAAATGTGGAGAACTGACTGCTCATTTGCTTCCCACTTCATAACAGGTGCCAGTGTAATTGATGAAATAATCAATATTATTTAATCAACTTGCCAGTTGATTTACTCTTATGACTGACTGGTGTATATACAAGTGCATTGCTGTTAAAAAAAAAAAAAAGATAATATATATAATATTATAGAGGGAAACACTAGCACACTAAGCTAATAAAATAACATCCAACATTTATTTCAGTGAGAAATTCTAGTAATAATAACAAATAATAATAAAAATTAGATAACAGCAGATAATTTACTACAATATCTGATATCCTTGTGTTTAAAATGTATTTAAAATATAATCTATTATTTTAATAAACTGGAGGAAAAGTGTGAAAATAGACTCTTTGAGGAAGATAATTTGAATGTATCACTTTAACATATTAACATTTGAAACAATCTCAACTGAAATGCTGTGTATTTATTTTGTTGCTTGCCAAAAGTCACTGAAATGAGGCTCCATCTTGTGCACTTGCATAGAAACGTAACAGTCACCTGTTGCTTCATTACTCACTAGTGTGAGAACATAGGGGAAAATGACCCAAACCCCTATGAGAAGGTATGTTTAATCAATTCTATTAGGTAGCCTGGTCAGTTTATCCTGGGAACACTGGACTCCTGACCTGTGAGGTGGCAATGCTAGCAATGCCACCCAGAATATGCTAAATAACAGTTTCTATAAGGTCAAACTAGATATAGTCATTTTGGGAGTTAGGTGTGCCATATCACCCACATTAAAAATGGTGTTAACATGGTAACCTAGTAAAACATACACATTATATAACATTATGGCATCTATCATGATGCTATATTACCTGTGCTGTGACACATTTATGATGTAAAATTACAGAAGCTACAATGATGTAATACCAAAGACTTTAGTCACAGCACTGCTGCTTGAGTGTGTAAAAATAGGAGCACACAGCAGTTAGTTGTTGTCTCAGTATGACAATGATTTAAAAAAGAAAAGGAAAAATATTCTTTAATAACTTCTAAAACGATCAATTAGTGACAAATCCACTTAACAAATACTCAGTGAATTCATTTATTGTTTAATTTAGTTTGCTTCAAGAGAGTTAAAAGAGGTAGTGATTCTTGTCTGTATTGTTAATTTTTAATCAACTGAAGAATAAACGTTATTAAAAAACCAATGTTAATCTTAAGAGTAAGCAGTTTCCACAGCATATAGCTTAATTCTAGTAGCTTTCACTTCTCTGAAAGGCAAGTCAGCCAATGGTTTCATTATGATTTGGCTAAGATAAATTAATCACAGGCTTAATTATATGCCATCAATATTCCAATCCTATTGAGCAGTTTTGTACATTAGTATTAATCATGCAGCAGCTTCTCTAAAGTCCTAAGAATATGTCCTTGCCGTATATTAGCTTCATGAATATCAATCATGTTTCTGAGCTAGACTACAGATGCTGTGTCCCAAAAGTACTGATTATGAGATTAGCAGTAGGTTTCTTAAGCCCAAAAGCACAAGATATGTCTCTCTATTGTGAACTTTGAAGACTTACTCAGTTTTTTGCTGAACCCACAACTAATACTTCTACAGTACTTTAGATTCTGGATAATAATTTAAGTGTCAGCTATACTATTGTATACCTGCAGTTAAAACAAATAAACAATACAGAAATAAATAGAAAGTAGAATTTTACTGTTAATCTTTATTCTGAATTCTTATATTCCTGTAAAGCTGTGTTGCAACAGTATCCAGTAGACCATGGAACCTGATATACACGACATGTGTTTGTATTTTCACAGTTCTAACAGACTTTTCTAAGTAAAAATAAATTACCAGATGAATGGAATAAGGTGTCATAGAGGGTGCAGAAAACTTATGGTGTATGTGGGTCAAATCACGTCTATATTATTATGCATAAAAATCTGTGGTAATAACTCAAGTTTTGTAGAATCTCTTATTTTTAATTTTAAAATCTTTGTTCGGCATCAAACATATTCAGTGAACGTCTACTGTTTTCGTTCTGAGATAATAATGGAGGCCATTAAAGGAACTTAGCAATGAGTGATCTACAGTTTCATTGTTAAACATTCCCTTGCCCCAGTGTTATCCCAGCGAGAACATTTTTCACGAAAATATCTAATTCTTTCCTGGTTTAAAAACAAGAACATGTAGAAAATGGAATAAATCAAGTCCAAGGTTATTCAAAAGGTCAGTTGAGTGAAGCAACATTATTGGACAAACAGCAGGATCCTCAGACATTTAACAGTGCAACTTAAATGGTTCTTTTGTTTTGTTCGCTAAGAACGACTTCAGAAAGCTTTTTTACTATCAAAAGAACATTAAAGATCTTTTTCGTAAAGTAATTGTCCCAACACTCAATGTATATCACAATCAAAAGAATAATACCACATTTGGTATGAAATGGAGTGAAATGTAAACATATATTTAATTCTATAATTAACATATTTTGAAAAACATAATTTTCAAAAGGAGGAAACATGCAGACGTCTGTACAAAAGTCAGGCATTGTTACATATGATGTCTTTCTAAAAAATAGAAACAATTTTTCATGAATATGGATATTATATTCTCAGTGTACCTGACTTGTAAGCCCAAACATCAGTTTATCATTTATCTTAAAATCCTATTAGTTTTAGTTTAGGTAAGTAGCCTTAATTTTGGTAACTAGGAAAATTTTTACATGTAACAAGTCATTTTAACACGTAACATCACGTGGTAAATGAGACACAGGGACAAATGATGCCTGTTGGTATGCTCTGTGCCTGAAGGCGAGCTTGAGAATTTCTGTCGAGTCACAAGGTCACCTTGCAGTTTTGTGGCTCACAATGATGCCCGTCACAACAATGTGACAGCAATGTCCTGGCAAGCATCCAGTCTATTTGCAACACCTGAATGAGGCCAAGTTTGTGTGTGGTTGTTTACACACACACACACACACACACACACACACACACACACACACACACACACACACACACACACATACACACACCTTCTTGTGATGAGTGTTCCAGTAATGTAGTGTGTGTGTCTACATACAGACAGCATACTATATTGTGCTTATGGTCAGTGTTTTTATTGCACTGTCTCCTGTAGATTTATCCCATCCAGCTTTGCTATAATGAATTGGGTACCTTTAATAGACAGACACTTCATCCAATAAGAGATGAATGGGGCGGGGCTTATGTTGAACTCTCCTCGAGCTCTGCTCCTTTACAAATAATCAATGGGCACTCAGTCAGTTCGCCTCTGTAAGTTGCGCTGGATTTCAAACCAAGCTCTACTCTTTACCCAATGCGCTCCACACGGAGAGAACACAGATTAGTTTTGTAGTAATTGCACTGTAAGAGCGTCGGGAGCGAACGGAGCTTCTGTGTGACAGAAGAAAAAGAAATCAGAGAAGCATCCTCGTCAGAGTCAGAGTCAGTTTGAAGAATGTTCAACCCGGTGGGCTGCGTGCTCGCGGCGTGGCTGCTCGCGCTCATCGTGTATCCAGGTAACGGACACGCGACCAAAGCTTGTAGACACTTTATAGAGTTTAAGTTACAACTGCATGATGCCGCTCTTGTTGATTGTTTAAATCCGTTTTGAAACATTTGGCTATTATAAAATGTTATTTCTACAAAATGTCTTACCAAGATGAGAAGATATCTTAGCTGAGTATGACCTATGGTTTGACTTGTGGTAGTATATTATTTATGATTATCAAGTAAACTACTACTATTATTACTACAGCTGCTATTAGTACTAGTTAAGATGTTACTACTACTACTATTACTATAGCTGCTATCAGTACTAGTTAAGATGTTACTATTACTATAGGTCTTACCAGTACTAGTTAAGATGTTACTACTACTACTACTACTCTTACTATAGCTGCTATCAATACTAGTTAAAATGTAACTACTACTACTATTCTTACTATAGCTGCTATCAGTACTAGTTAAAATGAAACTACTACTACTATTCTTACTATAGCTGCTATCAGTACTAGTTAAGATGTTACTATTATTATTATATAGGTACTGCCAGTACTAGTTAAGATGTTACTACTACTACTACTCTTACTATAGCTGCTATCAATACTAGTTAAAATGTAACTACTACTACTATTCTTACTATAGCTGCTATCAGTACTAGTTAAAATGAAACTACTACTACTATTCTTACTATAGCTTCTATCAGTACTAGTTAATATGTTACTATTACTATAGGTCCTACCAGTACTAGTTAAGATGTTACTATTACTATAGGTCCTACCAGTACTAGTTAAGATGTTACTACTACTACTACTCTTACTATAGCTGCTATCAATACTAGTTAAAATGTAACTACTACTATTCTTATTATAGCTGCTGTCAGTAATAGTTAAATGAAACTACTACTACTATTCTTACTATAGCTGCTATCAGTACTAGTTAAGATGTTACTATTACTATTACTATAGCTGCTATCAGTACTAGTTAAGATGTTACTATTACTATTATTATAGGTGCTACCAGTACTAATTAAGATGTTACTACTACTACTCTTACTATAGACTCTAACAATACTAGTTAAAATGTAACTACTACTACTATTCTTACTATAGCTGCTATCAGTACAGGTTAAGATATTACTATTACTATATCTGCTATCAGCACCAGTTAAGATGTTACTACTACTACTATTACTATATCTGCTATCAGTACTAGTTTAGATGTTACTACTAATATTCTTACTATAGCTGCTATCAGTACTAGTTAAGATGTTCCTATTACTTCTATTACTATTACAATTACAATAGCTGCTATGAATACTAACAAAACTGTTATTAATTCCGCTATTACTGCTACCATACATAAGAAGAAGAGGAAGAGATATAAAAATATAAATACTACAATAAATTATGCTAACATGATAACATACAGTATACTTAACTAGTAGGAATACGTGTGTTAATAATAAATGTGTATTAATCTTAACAGGATTATTATTATTTTTTTATTATTATTATTTAGAAGTAGCTGAACTTTGCATGTAGTGTTAAAGGTATGCTTTTTAACCTATATATTTACTTAATGCACTTGCAGTGAAACACTCTCATACTAAACTGCACCCTCCTTTTCTGGATGGTACCACTAGCAGTGTATATAATTACTTAGCAATCTGCAAACACAGCTTAAAGCTTCTAACAAATCACTCTAAAAAAGTGATATGTCCATGGTTCCAGGTGACAAATACATATTAAAAATACAAAAGATAAGGGTACCACTTCAGTGACGACGAAAGGTACAGTTTACAGTTTGCGAGTGTACAGAGCAACGTGAAATTTGCTGAGGCGTGTAGACGAGAGCAGCTGCCGAGAACACAGCAGAGGAGGCGAGGGACGGCTGATCCCTCATTCATGCCTGGGTTAAAGTGGAGTGTCAGAGAATTAACCTAGAAAAGACTTAAGTGCTGGGGCTTTTCTGCATGGTGCACCAAACTGGATAGATGTAACAAATAAGGCTCTTTATATGTTGGGCATTTGCAGGCTATTAAACTCAACAGATTTGGTGTTTTTTTTAGTGCTTCATTTTAAAATGAATGATCCACTGAACATTATTTGTGAATTAACAAAAAATAATAGGGTTAATAATAGGATCATTTGCTGCTCTTTAAGAGGAATTCTTGAAGGTAATGTGTGATATTTATTTATTTATGTATTTATTTATTCTTTTTTATCCCCTTGAAAAATGAATTACAGCAAGACATTTATATAAAATATTGATATTAGTAACAATTTCTATGAGCAATATCAAACACAAAAAAAGCTAAATATTACATAGCATTTAGTGCAACATACAGTACATACTGATTTTCATAAAACTCTTGCCAGTTGACGTCAGTTTTTTTAAACACTGACACATTTAAACACATTTTAGTTTATTCAAATGCTTTTCCAAGAGAATTATCATAGTTCAATAGTTTACACTTTCCTGATATTTTTTTGTCAGCTTCAAACAGATGAACATGTTGACAAAAGAGTGTGTATTTATTGTGTGTATGAGTACAGTACGTTTGAATCAGAGTTACTACACTCAAGCAGACAGAGGTCTGGCTCATATCTCATGGCTCCCATCTGTGCATCAGTGCACGTACTGAGGGTGTGTATAGAAACCATATTCACTTTAAAGTTGGGGTTCATGGGGTTTGTGTTTGTATTTCAACTGACTCATGATGTTCTTGGGCAATTCTTGCGAGGTAGGGATGCGACTTCAAGTTTTCAAACAATACCGTAGGATTTAGATTCTTAAGGTAACAACTTGATATTTAACAATTCTGCTGTGTCTGCTATAATATGATACAATTAATTTATGATTTATCAAGCAATGGTTTGATATTTGAAGATAGCACAGAATCTGATGCAATGTGCAGTTTGATTTAGCCTCTGATTCATATGTGATCAACTTGGTTCAGATTCTTTGGTAGGCCTATGAATGATGATACAGAGTCAGACTATTTTACATATCAGCATTAAGGACAAAATGACTTTTTTAGTATTATCGATTTATGACTAGTTATACTATATCGCTAAAAATATGTGGACACCTGACCATCACACTCATATGTGGTTCTTCTTCAAACTGTTACCACAAAGTTGGAAGCACACAGTTGTATAGGATGTAATTGTATGCTGTAGCATTACAATACGAACCTGTTCAAGCAATGCCTAGTGTACTGAGTGTGGCCCATGAAGAATACATTTGGTTCCAAAAGCATATGTGGATGTGATGGTTAAGAAACCTAATCCATAATTGATTGTACAGTATTTGGTGTATGATTGCTGCCTTGATTTTTCTAAAGATGTACCTTATAAATTCGTGCATCATCTAATGATTCCTCCTTACTACATTCTCATTTGAATGGAAAGGACAGCATAGTTCTTCACTAGCTATGTCTGTCAAACCTCTGCAAGGACACATGGGAGAATTGGATTGTCTGACATTTGCATTGAAAGCCCAGCCAAGCCTGAACTTTAAAACTCTTCTGAAAATTATTAGCTTATTAGCTTCCCTCCTGGGTGTGTTGGGCTAATTGAAATAGGTATGTCATTTTATGTGGTAAATACCCTATGCTGGCAATATTTTGTCACTATTAAAAAGTCTGATCTTACTAATCACTGTAATAATTAGTTCTGATTGAAATGTCTTCTGCCCGAGATGTCTTCCAGTGTGTAGGTATATGTGGGCTTCTGACATTTAAGGAATTAGCAAAAGCAAATACACCGTGCATGAAGAATTATTGGAGCAGTTTGAGCAGTTTTTAGGAAAACTCTGAGACATTCCGGAAATATGAATGACATGATGTACTTTATCCTCATGTGTTTGTTCAGCATTCATGTTATTGATTGCTGTTACAGGTTTTAGAGCACTAATATTGGTCAGCATACACTTCCACACATCTGTGTCATTAGTTGTAAAGGTTCTGACTGATTTATTATGGTTGATGGGTTCAGGCTTCTAGAAATCAATGTTCTGCTCCCTCAGCTTTCTGTGACATAATGAGTCTGGAAACAACGCTGGCTCTCCAGTGCAGATAAAGCTTTGCATAATGAGGGTGTAAATATGAAGCATGCCATGTGAAATGTAATTGCATATACAGCATCATAAGACCCTTATAACACATAAAACAGCTTTTTTTATATACAGTATTAAGTTTGGAGTGTCTGTTGGATTTACTTTCTGTTGTGGCACTGGATTACAAGGTTAAACTGATGTTTATAACTTATTATTTCTTAAGGAATTCAAATATTGTGTAATATTTCTTCACAGCTTCTAAAACTGCCAAACTTTTCTTATTTCCCCGTTAATGGATTCATTTATCAAACTGAAGGCTAAAGGACCTGTTAGCACAATTGCAGGTTGTTTCTGTTCACTGATCTGAACGGTTTACACTGTGGCCTCTTTTCTCATTTATTATAAACAGCCAAATCTATCAAGTTTGGGATATTTTCTTTGACGATCTCTGTATGTTTGTCTCTGTATTTATATAAGCACTGAGTTTTGAAAAGGTCATCGCAGAGTAAGCATCATATTTAACACTCGTTCTACCTTATGTAAAAACTTGTTGCTGTAATGAAAATTCAGTTTAGCTTGTAGTTGTGCTGGATTTCCTATGAATAAACTCATTAACTTTTTATACCATGTTGATTCAACAAGATTCAAGCAAAATATGTGAGGTTACATTCTCCTTGGATGTTTGAATGCTTTGAGTGTCTTTACTCCCCGATGATTCTGTGCCATCAGCCTGTCCAATAAAATAATCATATTATTATGACCTTGCCAGAGGTGCTGAGTGTGCCCTGACACACTCATCACCAGTTCACTCAATCTTTCGCTCTTTCATTGCTGCACGTGCGTGTATGTTTTAAGGAGCAGATGCACGTTTGTGGCAAATCAGTCAGCTCAGCAAAAATGCTGCTTCGCTGCACTGAGCAATGGCAGAAAAAATAAAAGCAAATAGCTTTGTACTGTCTCCATTTTTAATACAGTTAGCTAAGCATTTGCTCATTCACCCTGGCCAAGATGAAGGCCAAAGGGGAGGAAGAGGGGTGCCAAAAAGCCTGAGCTGCAGATGCCAAGCCCATATGCCATCATGAGGGCATGTGCCCTTGAAGAGCTGACTGTTTTGTTGAGCAGGGTCATTTGGTACCAAGGCTGTAGACTGGAGATGCAAAGGTCTCTTAATCAGGCAGAAATTTCAGATGACTTATGGTCATTAGCATAGCCTTTTAATTATGTTATTTGGGCACATCCAGTTTGTCATAAATAGTCTCATCTGTGTAAATGCATGTGCATTACAAACGTGACTTATGATTATCATGCAGTTGGAGCAGTAATGTTTTACCTCACTGTTATGTATCTTATGCTTCATGGTAATACTTATATTTTATTATATTTTATAATTAAAATATTATATTTATATACTTAAAATAATGCTTTTGAATTAGTATGCACACTAATTATTTGCCCATCACAAACCAACAATACAAACCAAGATAAAAATACAAATACATTATTTGGATTGAATGGATAATGTGTCCTAAAGTGAGATTAAATAAGAGAAGCATTATTATTATTTTTAGGCAGCTTACTAGAAAGGTTCACAGTACATCCTGTTCAGACTAGAGGTGCAATTCAGGACTGTTGCCCTACAGGGTGCAATGAAAAAAGTTATGTAAGTGAGCAATCAGAGGAGGCATGTGGGCACAATGCATTTACTGCATCCTTAGTAACTGCCTGCTCAGGGTTATGGTGGTTTAAATTAGGAGTTTGTGAACTAGAACCAACTTAACATCACAGGTTGGTACAAACAGAAATAAAAACCGCATTAGCAGGGTTAAAAAAAACGAAGTCCAGAATTTACACACCATGCTGACAGTGATACCATTTCTACAGTTTAGGCCATGCCCATTTTGAGTTTATGTTAGCTTTACAGATATTTGGAGCTCAAAATGGAAATGCAGATGCAGATGTTGTCATTGCATTACATCCAGAATATTTGTTAAAATCCATATATAACTTACTAAAATGCTATCATTGTTATCTTGTGAATTAGTATATTGATTTGCAGCATTAGATAAGAAATATATGCGCCATGTAGGTCAACACAAAAATTCGAGTAACTTTAATTTATTTGCATGATGTTAGAACTATGGGTGTGATGTTGCTTTCATAAGATCCTGGTCCATTTGAGCACACAGTAAGGACAGTTTTATAGGATACAGTAATAAGATCCATTGTTAAGTCCTAATTTAAGAGATTTTTAAAACATTAGTATAAACTCTTAAGCGAATTTGTTAATATCACAAGTCGTGCTTTTAATGAATACCATGGGTTAACAACATTATAATTAATTAGTGCTATTATTAATTATTATTTATGTATGATACCATTGTCTTTATATGTTAATGATTAATGCATGCATTAAGTAATCAGAATGAAAGCTTAAGTTACATATTAATATATGTTTATTTATGGACCTTGTGATGCCAGCTCTAGCTTTGTGTGTTGCTTCGTGTAGGTTTCTTGTATACGGTTCATTAATGGTTTTTCTCCACTGAGTCTGTCTGTCTATCTGACCCATTTTGGCCATACTTAATTTATTTTCTTGCCACTATAACCAGATGCCATACGTTTCTCCCATTTTAGTCCTGTGAATGCATTTTATAATTTACAAAATATGGTATGTCACTTGAATGACAAGTTGATGTAACAATCATTTTAAATTCATTGAATTAAAGACAGGCTCCATCCACTCATAACGTAATCTTGTTAAAAAACAATAATGGCTCTAAGGAGCATATCTGAACTCCTATTTCCTCCCTTTTCTGTGCTTCAGAGACAAATCATAACAGGATCTGTTAAAAGAAGGAGAAAGGGAGGTCAGCTCGAGCACAGTCAGCGAGCCCAGCTGAGCCTTTATTTCTTCAGCTGTCATTTTGCATTTGAGCTTTGTGGCTCCTGGGCTTTCACTCAGAGCTTTGGCACAGACGACCACTGTGATTGGGGGGAAAACATTTTTGCAGGACACTTTTCCCAGGGACGGTCTACACAAAGCTTTTATCATCCTCCTAAAAAGAAACTTGTTCCAGTGGGCAATTTCATGGTATTGAGCCATTTCGACACCTTTGTTAAGGTTTAGTTTTTAAAAAATCACTGAATAACAGGAGAATGCTACAGACTGAAGTGTTATATATGATATAACCATGTTGATATGACAATGTAATGAATACTGTCATCTCACTGGCATTGTAGTGATTTGTCAAAAAATAACTAAATAAATAAAATCACAGTTCCTTTTTTAAAGAACAAAATGCAAAGTGGCATGATTAGGTGATGCAGCTCAGCGTGAAACAGAGTTAAATTTATCACCCTTAACTTAATTATTTTCTGAAGTCGATTATTTTCTCTGAAAATGTTAACCCTTTATTTTATACTAAAACTTGTCATGCTGTTTAAGCATTTATAGCTGCTGTGCCGTGTACATGATAAGTTAATTCCCGTTATCACGTACATGTTGACAACTATAAACATCTGATTCTTTACTTCCTCTCTTGAAGTTAATAAGACAGCAACAATATTGCTTGTCATGTTACTAAGAGTCCTCCATATTGGATTCTCCAATGGAGAGAAGACGTGCTGGCTGTTACAAAGTGCTGACACTTGAGACTCTTTCCATAAAGGTTAAATAAACATCTTCTTGCAGTAAGTTTTACCTTCATATCAACAATAGTTTTTTTCTATGTTAAATAATAACATGCTGTTTGAACTGGTTATTATCAGGCTTTATTTTTTACACATTTTGCATTCAGTTTTCCTGGGAAGTTTGCATTTACGAGTTGGCGGTGCAAAGTGCGTTCAAGTCACTTTATTTGGAGCAAGATGTAGATGTACCTTTTCTTATACAAAAATTCATTTCACTACAAACATTAAAGCAAGATTTTTTAACTCTGCTTCTAGAAAATGAAGAACAACTTATGCACATTAGGCATGCTTTGCTTTTTTATGTTTTTATTTAAGTCTGAAGCAACTGTAAACTTTATCGTTGCACATTATATTGTAATTGTACAGTGGTACTGCATTTTGTGTAGCTTAAATATACAAAACAATCTATAAACAGAATTTCAGTGCATTATTGCATTTTGTTGAATATTTCAATAAAGTGCTTACTACATATATTATACACATAATAACTGATAATAGCTAATTAATTATTAACTTATTAATAATAACTGTAAGCTGCTTCTTAGACAAATAGTCGTTCAATTATCCGTCAACTACAGATGCTCAATCAATCAATTTTACTGTGTTTTTCACCACTATTGTTAAAGCTATGCTGTTACAGAAAATGAATCAGTATCTTCAGAACTGAAAATTCACATAATACATAGCTGTATAATAATATCCAACAGATATGATTTACTGTGATCCACCACGTGCTTTAGTTGTGCAAACATGGCATGTTTCCCAAAGCTGGTTTTAATGCATATAGTTATATATAGACCATTATATATAGACCATTTAGACCATAGACCAATATAGACCATTTTATATTATCATCCAATACTATGTGAGGGTTTTTAGCTACACATTGATTGTGCTTACATCCTTTAGTGTTTTGCATGACAGCAGACAGCCTGGTATTGGTGATGAGATAATCGAAGAATGGGCTATTCTCACCGACCTGTTCAGCATGCTGTGATGAAGCCATGGAAGCCTCTCCATCTCAGACGGATGCTATTTCAGCTGTAAATTGGAGCATGAATGGCCTTGATTTTCTTCACAAACTACTCAATCTGCACAGCCATCTCACTTTCTAAATGTCCACTCAGAGAAGAATGTGCTTCCCCGTCTGCTAGATTAGGGCTGTCCAGACACTCAGAGCTCTCTGAGTGTTTTTGACATGCAGCATCAGTTCAATGAGGAAACAAATGCATGTCTGCCTAACACGTTTTATGTCACACTTTAAATGGTGAGCTGCTGGATGATGGCAGCTTTATATGTAGCTACAGAAGTCCTATACTGTATTTGAAATGGTGTAGATCATTTTAATATTCGTACTTATGCATATATATATGCATATATGCATATATGCATATATATATATATATATATATATATATATATATATATATATATATATATATATATATATATATATATATATATATATATATATATAAAATAATGAATATAAATATATAAATATATAAATATAAATGAATATATTCACATGCAGGTTTTTTTTTAAATAAAAACACAGGCACAGAGGAGTGGTTTCTCCTAATTTTCCTCACCTACAGTAAATACACACACGTATGCATACACAGACCAAGACCTTCATTTAATGGTTCTATCATACATTAGAATGGGTTTGAAGATTAAAAAAAAGACTTCACTGTGCAATTTCTCTGAGCCTGTGCCCAAAGTAGCCTTATATTCCTGTTCTTATGTGAAAAAAGAGGAACTCAGTGTAATCTTCTGTTGTTTTTGGTACAGGATCTGCTTTAAGGCAAAGAATGTTGTGTATTCTAAGTTGCTCTTCTCTTTACCACAGTTGTAAAGAGTGGTTCTTTAAGTTACTGTAAACTTCCTCAAGCCAGTCTGGCCATTCTCCTCTGATCGCTCTCATCCACAAGACATTTCCACCCACAGAAATGCAGCTACATGGATCAGCAGTTTCTGAAATATTCAAGCCAGTCTGCCTGACTCCAACAAGCATGCCAAAATCAAAGTCATTGAGATGCAATTTTTCCCATATACGGATGTTTGATGTGAACATTAACTGAAGCTCTTGACCTGTATCTGCATGATTTTATGCATTGCACTGCTGCCACATGATTGGCTGACTGGATGAGTACAGACATTTTCCAGAGAAATGGGACGTTACAATCGTCTCTCACCAGCTGAAAAGAAAAGTTTCTTTTTCAGTAGGAGGTGAAACCAGAAGATATAATATTTAGCATAATTTCAGTTTTGTCGAATTCCCAAAATCTGATCAGAAGATGTTGCTTTATTTATTTACTTTGATTTATTTATTTAACAGCTGCTCTAAAAATGCCATCTAACCACTTAAATAAACAAGTTTATGATAATGCACTTGTTCTGTTTATTTTAAGATTACTGATGTATTACTGAATACTGATTACTGAATTATTTTTATTTAACAAAGAAAAAACCTCATAATAATTGAAACGTTGTTCTATTAACATGACAGGATGCCATTTTTGTCTGATTAACTTCAAGAGCGAGAAGTAAAGAGAGGATGACGAGGAAACGACTGTTTAAAGCCGTTATAACATGAATGATAACAGGAACTAATCTTTCTTATGGGACTCTTTAAACCAATAAAATGTAACTATCAACAGTTGACAGGTTGTTTATTAATAAATAAAACACTCATTTTTAATCAAACCACATCACATGCACACACACAAACATCATTCCTCACCGAGTTATATTCCTTACATATATATATAGTTTTAAATACGTATATTTGTAGCATTGAAAACCATAGCACTGCCTGTGTCCTATGTCATAACCGTAATAGTTTCCTTAGTGACCTGCTGTGTAGGAGACGTTAACCGCACCACAACTTTGTCAGCACTGTCAGGACATGATTGATTGATTATATTGGGCAGAGTCCAAGACAAAGCGATCTGCAGCTGAATTGGCTCTAAGCCAGCTACTCGCAGAAAGAAGCTTAAAGCTCTGGAGAAAAGTAGCCATTCAAGAGACTCATGCAGACATGTGCATTTGTGTACTTTGTCCTTCACATTTAATTCACATTTAAAGGTGATTGCCATTTTGAAGTTAGATATGTAGGATATTTCAAAGACATAGCAAAGATGGTGCTAAAATACCAGGGTCTTATAATAACCGTGTCTTTGAAATATGCTTTAATCACTTTCTGAGAAAAGCCCCCAGGTGGCCTCGATTCCTGGGAAGGACTCTAACCCGGCCACTGAAGAGTTAATTCTCAGTTATGGTCCCGAACCTGGATAAAAATGGTATGGTTGTGTCAGGAAGGGCATCCGGTGTCACCCTCCACCCCCACCCCCCCACGAACAGGGAGCAGCCGAAGGAAGAAAAAATAAAACCCCAATCTGAGAAAACCATTCTTTTTAGAGCATTGCCTCTCTGCTTTTTGTTTTTTCTTCCATGAAACTACAGATGTTATACAAGATAAAATATGTCAGTTTGTCAACGTGGACAGTTATTTTTCTGTCTGCCATATAAATTTCTAGGGAAAAAAAAACGTATGAAGTGTCTTCTTGTCTTGTGTGTGAGCTGCAGTTGGGTGTATACATTTTATTTTATTTTTTTTAAGTGGATTACTAAGGTTTTGGATTAGATAGAATGCACAATAACCAGTCAGTGGGTTTTTTCAAAGCATGACAATTGTAGTAAAACAGTGAACTTGAGTGACATTATGTCTGTCTGCAAAGGACCTATGAATTTGTATAGGTGGTTCATACGTAATTACAGCACCATTGCTGCACCCCTCAAATCCCTACTACAAGGAAAGCCCAAGAAACTAGCCTGGTCAACCTGAGCACAAGCCGCCTTTGACAACCTCAAGAGGAGTTTTATAACCCCCCTCATTTTTAAACACCCCAAGTTGAATGTTCAATTCAATGTCGAATTCGATGCCTCGAGCTACAGAGTAGGAGCAGTCCAGACAAGGTCACCCTGGTAAACTTTTCCCTTGTGCCTTTTTTTTTTGGAGAAAGCTAACCAGTGCAGAAATCATCTATGGCATGGATAACCAGGAACTGTTAGCAATCAAAGCAACCTTAGAGGAATGGAGGCATTGGCTGGATGGGGCTAAACACCCATTTCATGTCATCACAGACCACCGTAACTAGGAATGCAATTGAAACATTGAAAGCCTACACCAGTGACAGTCCCAGTAGGCTCTATTTTTTTTTTAGAGCAGTCCCAGTAGGCTCCAGGTTTTTACACTTCACCGTCACTTATCACCCAGGTTCCAAAAATAGTAAAGCAGATGCCCTGTCACATTGCCATGATCCCTAGCACCACCCTCTGACACCCTAACCGATATTGCCCCCATCAGCAATTATACCTTTCATACAATGGGATCTCATGGATAGGATTTACTGAGACCAGCAAGCAGGTATGCTCCCTCCAGCATGTCCTCCGGAGGACTCCACTGCACCACGTCACTCTCCCAAGAAGCCTTTTGTATGGCCCACTCTGGTGCAAGACTTGCAGGACTTTGTGAATGCATGCACAGTTTTGTGCTCAAACCAGAACACCCAGTTGACTGTCTGCAGGCCTACTGGAACCCTGCCCAAACCATAATGCCCATGGTGTCACCTGGCTGTGGAATTCCTCACCGACCTTCCGAACTCTCAAGAATACACAACGATCTTAGTCATCGTAGATCGGTTTTCTAAAGCCTGTAGATTCATACACATAAAAATCTTAGCCACAGCCATGGAAATAGCCCAAGCACTTTTCCACCACATTTTTAGTTTACGGCCTTCCTGAAGGACATTGGGTCAGATTGGGACGTACAGTTCACCTCTTGGGGGTGTTGGGAGCTTTTTGCCGATGTCTGGACGTCAACGTCAGCCTGACTTCAGGCTACCATTTCATACAATGGGATCTTATGGATAGGATTTAGTGAGATCAGCAAGCAGATATGCTCCCTCCAGCTGGTCCTTCAGAGGACTCTACTACACCATGTCACGTAGAGTTCACTTCTTGGGGGTGTTGGGAGCATTTTGCCGATGTCTGGACGTCAACATCAGCCTGACTTCAGGCTACTATTTCCAGTCCATCAGTCTAGTTATTGTACCGTGTAAGCAATATGCACTGGTTTTAACTTCACATAAAGTCAAATTTGTTTGTATTGTCATGGCCTCCATATACACAAATTCAGTCAAACAAAAAATATTGCCTTGAGGTCTTTGGTACAGCAAACATGAAGAGAGACGGCCACAATATTGCTATAGAATATACAAATAGACTAGAAATAGTGCTGTATAGCACTATATAACACAGGATATTAGGGAAAACTAGACAATACACATTAAATACAATAAACAGCCTGACCAACTCTGAAAAAAAAAATCCATAGATGTTAAAGACTTTACAGCAGTGAATATTTATAGCATCTGTCAAATTCAAGGAATTGAGAATAGATCAGCTGCACTGGGCAATTTAATTCAGTCTCCGCATTAGGTTTGGCTCCTAGTTGCTTGCAATGCATCATTTCCTGCACTATTCATCCCAAATTGCACCCAAACATGGCACTCAAACTTCACTATCCTTATGAGAAAGACTCTAATGTACAGTAATGAAAAGCTTATTATTAAAATGACACATTGCACTAAGATACAATGATGTAAATATAATGAACAATTGAAAAAAGAGAAACATTTCATAGAAAAAATGCTGTAACAATGCTATAGTATGTATTACACAAAGGACAGTAGTTTGAGTCTTTGAGATACAAGAGGATGAGAACAAGTAATTATCCAGCACAACAGCCATCAAGTGCTTATGCTAATGAGGTTAAGAGGCCTGATTATTGAGAGACTTTTTGTGAACAAACAGTATTAATGCTGATAATGAAGAGATAAAGATGACTTTGCATTGTTAATGCAATGCTAGACTCTTTGGAAAAGGACTTCCTTATATTGTAGATGATCAATGGTTGTAGCCAGAGGTAGCAAAAGTGGAGAGAAATTATAAAGTAATGTAGATAATGAGTCAAAATCGTACTCAATTATCTACTCGGCCCAAAACGATGCTTTTAAATCTACTCAGCTAAAAATAAAGTAGATTTTAAATTTTAAAATGATGAAAATTAATTTTATGTCATTTAGTCATATGAAAAGAATAACTTATTTATTATCTAAAATCCATTATAAGAGGGTCTTTAAAAACACTGTTCTCAAGGACCTCTCTGCAGCACAGTAGCTTCTCTGTAGTCAAGCACACACAGATACAGTGCTATATACACATTTTTTTTTTGCAGGCAAAGGTCACGGGAGGTGATGAATTGGCCGAAATGACTGGATGCTAAACTGAGTTTATTCAGTTGATCCGAGTGCACTTTCATTGCCTGGATGAGAGAGGATATTTTGTAATGCTTGAAAGGTCTAAATAAAAATTAAGTGTTAAACTTAAAAAAAATAAAAAAAAATTAAAAAATGAATAATTTAATTCTATAGTATGAAAAAGCATTTTCCAAGCATTTTTTTGTAAGTTGAAAGTGTAGTCAAAATTTTTTTTGTCAATTTTATACAATTTTATATAGTACAAAACTTTCATTGAAATGAAAACTTAACCTTCTCATTCTTAAACTTCATAAGAAATCAATAAGAAATAAACAATATATATATATATATATATATATATATATATATATATATATATATATATATATATATATATATATATATATATATTATGCAGAAAATGTACAATCGTGCTACAAGTACAGAATGGGCAAACGATACAGAATGGGCAAAAAGTTACATACTTGAAGTAAAATGTTATTGGAGTTAAATATTCTGTAATATTTTGTTCATTTTTCCAAAAAGAACATCTGAAAACACTTGTCAATATCCATGGCTAATTTATGCTTCTAAGCTTCATTTTACTTGCACATAAATTCATTTTACATGCAAATAAATGATGCAATACCATTGAACCTACTGTTACTATGTCTGCCGTGGCATTCCCAATCCCTTTGTAAACACCCAAACAAAAACACAGCTTTTTTCACTTTTGGTACAGATGTAAAATGGAGTAAACACACTGACAGCATTTATCAACAGACGTGACATATTTACAAGATTTAGTAACTGCAACCTAGAACCTGTACTCAGATTGTGACAACAAAAATACACAGCAAAGAGACAAGGCAAAGATTCTGTAGTGCTAGAATGACGGCCTCCACAGCTTCGAACACCGGATAATCTGTTGTTTATCATTCCCTGTTAGTGCTACAGCACAAATCTCCCCCCCTGACACATCTATAGTGCAATGTGTTATGTATAGAATTAGGTATTTTTTTAATGCTGTCTATGGGAAGCACTCTACAACTTACTAGATAAGAAAAGTAAAAGCAGGTCAAGTGTTTCATCTTTAAATCAGAGTGACGTTTTAATGGCAGAAATCAAAGGCTTTAATCGGATTCTTACTGTATCCAGCTTTGCATTTTTCTTTCTGTATACAAGCACAGTGTTGCTTTTATAACTGTCAGTGCTTAGTCAAGATCTTCAGGACTGTAGACTTTGTGCTTTCCTGATTACTTGGTTCGTGGCTGTATTACAGTTATAAAAGGAAATAAATACTTCGGAACATTTGGTTATTGTATAAGAAGAAGTCATTGTATATTCTCATATTGTTAAGGGTTGCTTGGATGCTTGTGTTGTATCCATCATATAAAACAAATTTTTTAGATACGAATAGCCTTTTTTTTTAAGATTAGGTTTCTAATGATTAAGTTAGCAAGTTCGACATCCACTCTCTATGCACCCACAACATATACCGTATACGGTATAACTCTCTACCCCTATGATCTACAGTAGTCCACTGAACTGCATGCCTATAAAATGACTGATAAAAGGCATCAAATTGTAAATAAGTTTTCTCAGCTACTTATCACATTTTATAATGCTGATAAAGTCTAGCACATTTCATGTTTTATAAATGTATTACATTCTATAAACTTTTCACATTATTTGTATAGCATGTGGTATGTGGTAGCCTAGTGTTTAAGGCGGACTACTGATCGGAAGGTCATGAGTTCAAATCCCAGGTCCACCAAGCTGCTACTGCTGGGCTCCTGAGCAAGGCCCTTAACCCTGAATTGCTCAGTTGTATAAATAGAACAAAAAATGCACTTCAGATAAGGGTTTCTTCTAAATGCTGTAAATGTATGTAATTTTATTTTACCTTTATCATAAAAAATGGTAATTGGAATAAGAATTAAAACACCACTGGATTGCTCTTGATATTTGCTAAAAATAAACATGTTCCAGTGGGTTTTGCGTCATAGCATTCTGTACAGTCCTGCTCACCATTATTGGCACCCCTTCATGTTTTGCATAACTGAGTGAATGTCTTCAGAAATAAATGAAAATGTACCAAATTTATATCAGCAGGATCTTTTAATTGGAGGTCCAAAGTAATTTAACAATGACAATTGTTACTTCAACATAGATATTGTAACTCCAAAGGAAAAAACAGAAAACCAGCATGTGCACTAATATTGGCACCCCTCCTTAATATTTGGTTGCACACCCTTTGGAAGCGATGACAGCCTCCAAAGGTTTCTTATATCCATCTATAAGCGTTTGCACTTCTCGGGTGGTATTTTCTTCCACACTTCCTTTGCAATATGCTCAAGCTCTTGAACATTTGCAGGGTTCCTTTCTCCAATGGCAGATTTCAGCTCCCCCCAAAGAATTTCAATTGGATTGAGATCAGGACTCATTGCTCGCCATTTTAAAACAGTCCATTTTTTCCCTTTCAACCATTCCTGCGTGCTTTTGGAGGTGTGCTTTGGGTCTTTATCTTGCTGGAGGACCCATGATCTTCGCCTCAAACCAAGTTTCCTTACACTGGGCAAGACATTTCGCTCTAGAATTGCTCTATAAATCTTCTGATTTCATGATGCCTGTGATACGGTCAAGGCCTCCAGTACCAGATGCAGCAAAGCAGCCCCACAGCATTATGGATCCTCCACCATGCTTGACTGTTGGCATGGTGTTCTTTTCCTTAAAGGCTTCATTGTGCCGTCTGTAAACATACTGTTTGTGTACATTACCAAAAAGCTCCACTTTTGTTTCATCTGTACATTAAAACAATGTCCCAGAAGGTTTGAGGTTTGTCCATGTTCTCTTTCGTGAAGATCAATCGTTCCTTTTTATGTCTTTTCTTCAGCAATGGGTCTTCCTTGGCCTCTGCCCATAAAGCCCCGCTTTTTTTAGTGTGCGGCGGATGGTACTTGTTGGAACAATTATGCCAGACTGCTCCAGGTTGGTCTTCAGGTCTTTAGATGTTTGACGTGGTGTTTTTTCCACAATTCGCACCAACCTTCGAAGACTTCTGTCACCAATTTTTCTCCTCTCCCCACGTCCAGGGAGGTTCTTGACAGTTCCATGCCTGAAAAACCTCTTAATAACATTAGGCACCGTTGAAACAGGGATACCAAGGTCTTTGGAGATGGCCTTATACCCTTTGGAGGTCTTGTGCTTGCAAATAATAGCATTTCTGGTGTCCTCAGACAGCCCCTTTGTCTTTACCATTGTCACACATGAAGAAGGAATAACAGGTGGCTTGTTATTAAAAACACCAGAATGATCATTCATTGGCTAATTCATGTCACATGGGTGGAGGCAGTTCATCACAGGTGATCCTTATTTGTGATTTGCAATGGGTGAGGCAAATTGGGTTTCCATACTGATTTGCAGCAAAGGGTGCCAATACCACTGACATGGCAAGCATTATGTTTTTCTATGTTTTCCTCCTAATGTTTATCTTTTTTAAATGTTCTTTATCATTTGCTGTTTTGTATCAAACACAAGCTATCTGTAGTAATACAGTATGTTGTTTCACTTGTTAAATTTCCTTCAGTAGATATTCCACAATATGTACATAAACTTCATGGGTGTCAATAATGGTGAGCAGGACTGTAGTTGATTATTTATATATTTATGTATATAATTAATAACAGCATTCCCATATAAATAAAAATAATGCTGTGGTCTAAGAAAAATAAAATACCCTGTTGCATGTGCAATTATTACAAGGTAATTGAATATTTTTCTATTACAGCACACTCCTGTGTCATGTTTTATTCGGCATTTATAAGAAAAGGAGAAATTCGGTGTGTATTTTTTCAAGATAACATGAAATCTTATGAAGTCTTACGGGAAAGAAAGTTTTTTTTTTTACTACAGTTTCTTACTGAAATATATGTAAATAAGCAAAATTTTGCCTACAAAGAGTGCTGTGTCTGGAAGGCACTGCAGTTTTTCACAGTGAAATGAGGGACCCCATCTGTATCAGTGCATTGTGTATTCTGCATTTGTGACCCAGCTTGAGTGTGACAGCTGTTGGCTGATTTTAAACTTGGCACAATTAAAGAACACATTATTCATATTAAATTCTCACCGAGAAGCCTAGTCCAATGAACAAGACACAAAGGTCAGACAGGAGCTCACCGTTGGGTTTGAGTGACCTTGTTTGCATTCAAGAGGAGCTAGAAAGTGACAGAATTATCAAGACATTATGGTATTTAGGAAAATATCTTGCCAGATAGACCGGCAGTAGAGATTTAAGCTTTCATTTAAATATCAAACCTGAGCAAAGTCCAGAGACAGATTCAATTCAATTTAATTCAATTCAAGTTTATTTGTACTGTATAGCGCTTTTTTACAGTCGTCATTGTCTCAAAGCAGCTTTACAGAACATAAAAATAGAACAAAAGGTTAATATAAAGAATAATATAAAGATTAATAGTATACAAAATTCAAAATTAATAGATGGTAAAGGAAGAAACCTTGAGAGGAACCAGACTCAAAGGGGAACCTCATCCTCATATGGGTGACACTGGAGGGTGTCTGAAAAATGTTGAATTGATGCAAAAGATCACATGGAGTTCACATTTTCTCTTTAGTATAGCAGAGTCCAACTGGAGCTGGTAGATATCTAGATGCTTCAGGATTCTCAGAGTCGGCCTCATCTCAGTGGAGGTCCAAAATTTTCATCGCACGCAAGACGATCGGAGCTGGTACAATTTCTGTACCAGAAATGGAGAGGGATTAACATATCTGCTGTTCATGAAATGTGCAAGTCAGATGTAATAGTGCACAATATTATGGGATGTATTATGTGTATGCCTGACTAAAGAGATGAGTTTTTAATCTACATTTAAACTGGGAAAGTGTGTCTGAGCCCCGAACACTATCAGGAAGACTATTCCAAAGTTTGGAAGCTAAATAAGAAAACGCTCTACCACCTATAATAGACTTAGATATTCTAGGAACTACCAGACGTCCTGAGTTTTGTGATCTCAGAGAGCGTGAAGGATTGTAATGTGTTAGAAGACTAGTTAGATACATGGGAGCTAAACCATTAAGAGCATTGTATGTAAGTAGCAGCAGTTTGTAATCAGTTCTAAACTTAACAGGTAGCCAGTGTAGAGATGATAAAATTGGGGTTACATGATCATACTTTCTTGTCCTAGTGAGAACTCTGGCAGCTGCATTTTGGACTAACTGTAGCCTATTTATTAAAGATGCAGGACAACCACCTAGTAAAGCATTACAATAGTCCAGTCTAGAGGTCATGAATGCATGAACTAGCTTCTCAGCATCAGATACAGACAGGATGTTTCTCAGCTTGGCAATATTTCTAAGTTGGAAGAAGGCTGTTTTTGTAGTATGGGTGATGTGATTTTCAAAAGACAAGTTGCTGTCTAATATAACACCCAGGTCTTTCACTGTCGTTCTACTAGTAACAGAACATCCCTGTTATTGGAAGTTGAATTGTGAGAGTTTCTGTGTACTGGTTTTTGCACCAATAAGAATTATTTCTGTCTCCAATCTTTTATCTCTCTAACAAGTTAATTTTGACAATTTAGCTATTTCATCTGGTTTGGAAACTAATCCCATGTCTTCTAATGATGTTCCCTAATGGAAGCATGTATATCGAGAAAAGCAGAGGTCCTAGGACTGATTTATGAGATTATGTTGTCTCATGATTTTATGGGGACAGGAGACAAATTTGGTTTTAAGGAAGTGACTAATAACTAACAATAAATAAAAAAGTAATACTACTACTAATAATAATAGTAATACTAATAGTAATAATGCTGATTATAAGAGGGGCTGTTTGTTTCATTATTGTTTTTGTTGTTTCTGTTGTTGTTGTTGCTGTTGTTATTTTTGTTGTTGCTGTTGTGGTTTTATTGTTTTAGTTGCTTCTGCTGTTGTTGCTGCTGCTATTGTTTTTGTTGTTGTTGCTGCTGTTGTTTTGTTGTTTTTGCTGCTGTTGTTTTGTTGTTTTTGCTGCTGTTGTTTTTGCTGCTGTTGTTTTGTTGTTTTTGCTGCTGTTGTTTTGTTGCTGCTGTTGTTTTTGTTGTTGTTGTTAATGTTGTTAATAAAAAACACATTTTTATTCCCTGGCTTTTGTATAATCATGAATTATTACTGCTATTTTTTTATTTATTATTATTTATTTATTAAATTATCTGTATTTTATGGTGTACAGCACTTTGTGACAGCTGTGGCTGTTTTTAAACTTTTTAATGTATTATTATTATTATTATTATTATTATTATTATTATTATTATTGTTGTTGTTGTTGTTGTTGTTGTTTTTGTTGCTGCTACTACAGCTGTTATTTTTGTTGTTGTTAATGTTTTCGTTTGTTGTTGTTGCTACTGCTGTTTTTGTCATTGTTAATGTTTTTGTTTTGTTGTTGTTGTTGCTGCTGCTACTGCTGTTTTTTTGTTGTTGTTATTGCTGCTGTTGTTGTTTTTATTGTTATTACTGCTGTTTTGTTGTTTTTGCTGCTGCTGCCAGTGTTGTTTTGTTGTTATTGCTGCTGTTGTTTTGTTGGTGCCATTGTGGCTGTTAGTGTTGTTGCTGTTGTACTACTTAAAGTCTTTCTTAAAATCTTCGCAAACAGTACAGAAAGCAAGAAAAAATGAAACACACACAAAAAAAGAGAAGAGCCCGAGGCACAGTATGGAGCTCAGCACTGCGTCTAGAGTCTTCAATGCCAACATCAATTACATCTTCAAATTAAACAGCGGGACAGAGAGCATGCAAATACATCCGCCTGCCAAACCACCCACCACACGAGTGAATCAAAAAATATGGACCCACGCACACACAGACAGACACACACATTCACAAACACACACATGGAACCAGATGGAGCAGAGGGTGAGTTAATTCATCCTGTGTGGGATGAGTGTAGAGCATGTGTCCCCCTGATTTATCACATGTAGGTTGGTCTTATGTCCATCTTGGATTTATCTCTCACACTTACTGGCTTACACTCTTCAACCATGACCTTGTTTGTGTGGGACAGACAGCATCTTTGTAGGAGACAAAATATTTGTAGTTCCCTAGAAAATCTTACTATTGTACCAAATGGTACAAATGATTAGGTAAAATGGGAAAATGGCAAAGGTAAAATGATTAGTCACTTACTGTAAATGAAACCTAAATGTAATATTCGAAGCATACATATACGTCTGAAGAATAAAAAGCCAGTGTACTGATTTCAGTTATAAAAACTTTTTTTACCAGTCCAGTTATATCAATGCATGGTCATATATAGTCTGTTGCTAGGGAATAATGCAAGCCTGCCATAATGTTTATTTTAACATACATAGCTTTTACACAGACTTCTTAAAGTATCATATTTTTTTTCATACATCTACTGTGAGGAAAAAACCCACAGAGCTAACATATTGTGCAAAGAGAAAGGCCCGAAACAAACGTTAGGGTGAATCTATATGTTGTCTAATGCTAGAAAAGAGCATGTGAGTATTATTAGGTAATGGGAAAACAGGGGAAAGGTGCTGTTTCTCTCAACAGCCTGCTGACAGCAGGTGGTCTGTAACTGAAAAAAGCACACAAGCTCCTTCTATTCTGAGTTCTCAAACTCCAAATGCTTCCTTATGTATTCCAAAGTGTGAAGAAGTACCCTAGTGTAATGCAGATGTACAAAGCAACAACACAAGTCTCATCTAATCAGTTTAATGACTACCTTTTGCATTTTAATGTGTCAAACATGACAAGGTAAATGATTATACTATTATAATTAATTGCTTTTTCCTGTTGTTGCCACCTCTGACCTGTTTGTTTTCCATTTGACTCCTAATTAAAGCTTCATTTGGATGTGTGTGTTCTTCCCTGCACTGATTGCTGTTCAGCAGGCACTCTACTGTTTGCAGGACCGCAAAAAAAGTCACAACTAATATTAGGACCCCCTATTTTCATCCGCATAGTCGAACGGAAAAAAAAAAAGGCATAAGATGGTTAGGGTGTGTATTTTTGGTATTTTCATTCTCACTGATGCAGAAGGCAATGCAGCAGAGCACAGCTGTAAAAGAGTGAGTTTAGACTGGAAAGGTGAGGCCAGCCATGACAGAAATTCTAATGCATTTTATTTTCTTTGTTCTCAGTTACGTATAGGGCTCTGGTTTTATGATTATACGGCACATGCACTTACAAGGTGCAAGACTGGGTTAGATTATTTATTTTCCTGACCATCTGTGCACATGGTAATGTGGTGCAGAGTGGCACAAAAGTGTGCCCAGTGCAACTCTGTGAAATCTTTGTAGTAATATTTCATTATGACATAATGACATGAGTTTACTCACAGATCGCTATATCTTGGAGGAAATAACCAGCTGGTGTCAAAAAATGAGACATACAGAGTTTTCATATCAAGTGACAAGTCAGAGTTTATTCCAACCTAGAAGAAATGCTCACAGAAATATTAGACAGCAAATTTAGATAGATAGAGAGAGAGAGAGAGAGAGAGAGAGAGAGAGAGAGAGAATTTATTAATCCCAGATGGAAATTCACCTTTTACAGCAACACAGTGAATTAGAAGTATACTAAAGTAATTTATTATAAATAAAACAAAATGATAAAAAATAGATATCAGAATGACATGGTGTAATAGTGTGATGTGGTAGTGCAGATTGGTGCAAACGTTGTAGATATAAGCAGCAGACTTGAGTGGAATTAAAGTGGCAGTGCAAACATTGTCATGCAAAGATTGTGAGTAAATGAACAGGGATATACAGTGTTACATACAGTAGAGTATATGTGAAAAAATACAATAAAGCAGAATAAATAATAGAAGTAAAGTGGCTGTGCAGGTTATACAAGTGAGCTTATACTAAAACTGGCTCTGTGAAAAATATTGTCCTGGTACAGTGATGAGATGTCGTACAGTGAAATCGCTGTTGGTACAAACAACCTCCTTTACTGCTTTTTTTCTACAGCCAAGCTAAATCTTTTACTAAAGGAGCTCTGTTGTATAACCAATAGGTCATGGAGGGGATGCTGATTATTGTCCAGAATGACTTTGAGTTTATAATGTCCTCTTCTCCACCCCACCTAAAAATCATCGAGAAAGCCGCCAAAGACCGAACCAACCTGCTTTATTAGTCTGTTAGTATTTTTTGCATCTCGAAGGTCTGATGCCATTTCCCCAGTAATCTGCTGCAAAGATGACTACCACAGGCAGTTAGAAGATCTCTAACATCCTGCTGCAGGACCTGAGCATCCTTGGTAGTTGGTTCTCAAAGTATGCCCATCTGTTTTCTGTGCACAGTCAATGTTGTTGTCAGGAGGGACACCAAGGTATATGTCAGTATCAACCATGTCAACATCCTAACCCATGATGGTAATGGGGCTGTTTCTGGTCCTTCAACCACCATCTCTTTGGTCTTAGCCACATTGAAGATTGCTGAGGATGGATTTTCCTGCACCATTCCAATGTCCTGGTAGTCCTCTTTCTGTCCATCTTTAATGCACCCGACAATCAAAGAGTCATTAGGTAATATCTGAAAAATAGGTGTCTGAGTTCTGACCTTTTCCAAAAGTGTTTGGTGTACAGGTTGAAGAGGAAAGTGGAAGAAAGCCCAGTTCTCTGTGGTGCTTCAGAGCTGCTCAGCAGGCACTCAGACAGGCACGTTCTCAGCTTTACAAACTGTGGTATAACCAACATGAAGTTAGTGACACAGCAGATCAAGCATGTGTCCACCAGCATTCATTGCACCTGCATTTGTTTTAAGAAGATTTCAGAATTTGTTTTAGAGAAATTATTAAAGAGAAAGTAGTTGAAGAGAAAGAAAAGAGAAGAGAGCAATGCAGTAATTTCTTTGTTATTAAATGTAGTTACATAGGAATCAATCTCATTGGCAAATCTACATTAACATATATTATTCATTCTTAAATGATTGGTATAACACTATGAATATTCATAACATCATCGTCTGTCCATTACACTAAACTTGCAGGATATATCCAAGAAGTCTCCACTTTATTTTTCTGCAGTTTTATTAATTAGTAAAACACTACATCATATCAAATTTCCCAGTGTGAAAGCTTGACTTATATGCAAAGTATGCAATTTATGACCCAGCTTTCACATGCAATATTTTAACACTGAGGTTCTGATTGAAAATCCCAAACAAGTACAATATTGTCAAATTCACTATAACCACCAACCCACAGACTGCCTTTCTGTGATCTTCCCTGTGTTTGTGCACATTAGTTTGTGCACATTGTGTTCCCTTAATTAGTTACCCTATTTAAGATTTGTGTCTTCCCTCCATAGTTGGCAAGCATTTTATTGGTTTTAGGGTTTCTGTTATGTTGTCGTTTGAGTAGCATTTCTGTATTCATGTTTAGGAATTTTGCTTGCCTTCCCTTCCCTTGCCTCTTCTCACTGTAGCCTAGTTATTTGTTTTAGTTTCTATAGTTTTTGGTTCACTTCCCATTTTTTGTTTGTTTATTAGTAGTTTTATCATTGAAGCCTTTTGCAATTGCTTCTGACTTGCTAGATTTTGACAAATATGCAAATAGGATTTTTGTGAATGCGGTTAGTTTATGATAGCTGTGGCAGGTTCAGATATCTAAGAGACTTCTGGAAGAATAAGCTGAGACTTACCACACTACATAATCACATGTCCAGTGTAACACTGATTAAAGGCGCAGGCATGTCAAAAAAACTGCATGCAAAATAAAACCGTGTACTGTATATTCAGTTCATTTTCAGACACAATTTATATGCTGCTGGCATTTAAGATGTGAACAAAAAAACAAAATGAAAGCAACTTAGTGAAAAATTATCACTGGCAATGCTAAGAATCTCAAAACAGTTGTTTAATTGCTCATTATTAAACCTATTAAATGGCACGATTTTATACTTAACTGGAGGAAATGGGCTCTCAGAAATATAATACCTGCTTTTTTGTAGGTTGTGTTAAATTGCACACACAGTCACTGTTCCTAGTGACTCTCAGGTTTATTCTGTGATCTACAGTATTTGCAGACACCACTCTGTATTTTGCACATTTATGGGATGGACTCAGACAAAATTGCATATTCATTTATTCTTTTATTCTATTTTTTAAGTATTTTTGGCATCTATCTGAAATTGGACTGATGTGTGTTTTTGGTAGGTCATGACATAGGTACAGACTGATATTAGGAGAAATGTTGTATGTATTTTGTTCTATAGTTTTAAATTTGATAGATGTGTACAGTACACTTATACAATCATCACATACTGGCCAAGACTTTTCTCAGACACAGATCTTTACACATGTACAGTATCGTATTGGGGCGAGCTGTTGAATACATCCTTCCAACTGAGGTGAATTGTATTTGTGCATTTTTGAAGTAACTAGGATGAATTCCCTGATTATGCAATTGCACTTTTAGTTCAATATAGTACAGTTATAGAAAGGAAACTATTTATAATTGCACATCTGGTGCACAAAAGGATGGGTTCTCTTTTGAGTCTGGTTCTTTTCAAGATTTCTTCCTAACATCATCTCAGGGAGTTTTTCCTTTCTTGATCAATTTCTATTTAAAATACATATTTAATTGTTAATTTTATCTCCATTGTTAAAAGGACTTTACAGATAAAAGTAAAACAAATTGAATGTATCTAAAACGGTCAGCAAAGCCTGACAAAAAAATGCTCATTTTTTGTCATTTATAAAAAACTTTATTGAAACTTGTTTGAAACTTTACTGGAAAGATGTGCACCTCTACAGACTATTAATAAATGAACCCTTTTAAGGTGTTATCAAGTTTATACGTTTTTACACATGCATAATTTCAGTAATTCCATGCTTCAGATGTCAATGTCTACAATGCTGTTGTTCTGTAATAACAGTAAAAAAAAAGATGTATAATGCACCCACAGCTGGATTCCCCAACTGGCCACAAATTTGTGGACCCCTGACAATCATACCCATATGTGCTTTTTCTAGGTTTTGCAGTGTGGCTGTGGGATTTGTCCATTCAGACATAGCATTAGTAAGGTCAAGCAGTGATGTCAGGGCAAGGAAGAAGGCATTTTATCTCAAACTGTTTAGTGGCTCTGTGAAATTGAGCTTTTTCACTGCACCATTGTCAGATTGTGACATCATGGAGCTCACATTGTGTACAGGGGCATTTTTATGGTCAAACATGTCTTGGTTCCAGTGAAAAGAAACTGTACTGCTAAGGCTTACAAGTTTATCCTATATAATTGGGTGCTTCCAACTTTGTGGTAAGAATTTGAGGAAGATTCACATATGGGTGTGATATTCAGGTGCCCACAAACTTTTTTTTTACTGTAGTCATACACACGCAACACTAGTCTGCACCAGATAAACTGCAAGCAGATTGATATACTGTATAATCCAGAACGTTTAAATGGGGAACCAATTCATTGTCACACCCTCACCTGACTGCCCCTGGATAAACAGATCAAGTGTGTAATGTTGAGAGCATCACTGGAGTCAGACCTGCAAGTCACATAGCTGTCCTCGGTGTAAAATTGACCAATGGATCAAGACAGATTGAAATATCTCAGGAAGGATTGATAATACCCCAGGATAGTCAGGTCATTCCTCAGAACATGCACCCAGCCAATGATTTAAGCCCAGCTCAGAGAAAGCTGCTGTTGTTGTTGATTTATCATATTTGTTGTTTGTGAATTACTGGTAAGTTTTCTGAATTATGTTTCATTAAGGATGCTTCATTAACCTGTTGTTCTTTTTATAAAGGGAGCATTCATTGGTAGTTCGATCTGGTGGCATTTCCATAATGGCATACCGATAGATTTCACTTAAAGCTTTCATGGCAATATTATATCTGTAGAAATCAGTAGTTCAATGACACAACAACATATGCTTTTTCTGCTGTCTCATGTGCTTTTGTGGGTGTTCAACGCTAGGACACAGCTTTTAGAAATAGATGTCATATAGCAATACATTTTCCTGCACAGAAAGAGTCTTGGTTAATAATTATTGAATCACAGCAACATCTTAACTAAATTTTCAATGCTGCGTCTAGGGGTCCATCCATCCGTCCATCCATCCATCCACCCACCCATCCATCTATCAATCCATCAATCCATCCATCAGGTTTGCTTGGAACCTAGAGCCTATTTCAGGGGGCTCAATGTGGAATGTGGAAGGACAACTACAAACTGACCAGTAGGAGATGTAACTAATCAAAAGAGCAAGTGTGAGAATGTTTGAATGTTTGCTTTTTTACTGCAGTTTCTGTATTCTGGAGAGAAGTGAATGATACATATTATTATTATTGTTGTTGTTGTTATTAATAACAACAACAACAATAACAGTCATCATAATAATAATATAAACATATTGTTATTATTATTATTATTATTATTATTATTATTATTATTATTATTATTATTATTTACATATTACCCTTTCACAGCTGAAGGACACCTTGCTACTTATAAGGTAAATACATTAAAGTAAATATTTAAAATAATATAGGGCAAGCAGATGTGTGGTACAGTCCAGATATAATTTATATATTTATATACAGTAGAATAAGATATATATATATATATATATATATATATATATATATATATATATATATATATATATATATATATATATATATATGATGATAAGATGGCCATCATCTCTGTGGAATTCATTCCTCAGAACCTCTGAAATATTACCAATATTACCAATATATATATATATATATATATATATATATATATATATATATATATATATATATATATAAATTCTCCTTGTTGTGGAACTTAAGAAGTAGAGCTTGTATAGCTGAGATATGGTTGATCTACAGAAATAATGAAATGACGTGTTATTAAAGTGTAAAGTTATTCTTTAAAGTTATTCTTTATTTCTGTATACATGGTTATAGGTGTGTACATAGGAGCAAGATGGTAATATGTCAAGGAAAATGACTGAATCAATCACTTTCCTTGCCTGCGCTGTGTGTGAATTTTAGATAGAATGCTAACCCTCTCCTGTCAACATTTCTGACAGAACTGTAAGAATAAAATACACATGCTGCAGTTTGGGTTAAAAAAAGTAAATACTGAGAAAAAAAAAAACAAACCAAAAAGAGAAACAATGATGTTTTAGGTGTTTTAGTTTTGGTCTCTCAACTATATGGCATGCTGTTGGCAATATTATTCTTTCCCCTTCAAATCAAGCTCATATTTTTGCTAGTCTCAACATTTAAATGTAGATTATGTGTTGTTTAGAAAACTACAGAATTAATACAGTTTTGCTTAAACAGTTTTCAATTTAGTTTTGCTTTTTTTTTACTTTTGCAGTACAAGTCAAGATATCAAAGGCCACGTTCACACTGCAGGTAAAAATGGCCCAAATCTGATTTTTTTGGGGTCAAGTGACCAGGTCAGACTTCTTCAGGAGTAGTGTGAACACTCAAATCTAGCCCAGATCTGATTTTTTCAAATCAGATTCAAACCACTTCCATATGTGGTCCTGAATCAGACCCAAATCTGATTTTTTCCAATGTGGCCGCAGTGTGAACCAAGGCGGATTTGATACGACTTTTACGTCAATCTATATCGACATTCGTCACAATTATGCACCGGCGAGTACGCACACAAACGTGACTACGCCTACAAAATGGATCAAATAATCAAAAGTTGCCCTCGACATCCGAAGATTTTCAAAACACTGCGTTTCTGTGCTGCCATTACACAAACATTTAGAAAGAAAAGCGAATAACCTCCATAACCTCGCCAACTTTAGCACAACGGCATGCTGCGTGTGACGTCATTGTTATTGTTCGTTTGCGCATGCGGGTCAATTCGAAACAGCAAACAGTTCACACTGGTATCTGATATAGGCCACATTTTAAAAGGTAATGTGAACAGCCAAACAAAAAAAATCAGATCTGAGCAAAATATCCGAATTGAGCATTAAGACTTGCAGTGTGAACGCGGCTTATATGATTGTATGTGGTGACTAACGTTACAGATGCTGAAGTCAGTCTCAGTCTCAGTCAGTCAGTCAGTCAGTTAGTCTCTCTCTCTCTCTCTCTCTCTCTCTCTCTCTCTCTCTCTCTCTCTCTCTCTCTCGTATCTCGCCCTTTTATCCTTTCAGCTGCCCACTAAAAGACAAAACACTTCACCCCACAGATGTAGGTCCTTACCACTTAGTCTTCCTGTCTCCACCCATTCAAAAACCTGCACTCAACCTCGCCCTCTACATGTTGACAGAGAACATGCTAAAAAATATTGATTATGCCATTAATGTAGCAAAAGCGTTGAAGTCACATTTTTCACGTGACTCCGCACACTATTTCTCTTTATAGAACTGAAGCATAAAAAATCATGTAGTTATCAGAGGTTAGGGAATTTGTGACCTTGAACGATACCCCAGAATTGTATCTGTACATTGAGATTTTTGTTGATTTGTGGGTTTATTAAAAAGAAATACCATTTGACTGATTGATCTTACTGGGGGGCACGGTGGCTTAGTGGTTAGCACGTTCGCCTCACACCTCCAGGGTCGGGGTTCGATTCCCGCCTCCACCTTGTGTGTGTGGAGTTTGCATGTTCTCCCTGTGTCTCGGGGGTTTCCTCTGGGTACTCCGGTTTCCTCCCCCGGTCCAAAGACATGCATGGTAGGTTGATTGGCATCTCTGGAAAATTGTCCCTAGTGTGTGATTGCGTGAGTGAATGAGAGTGTGTGTGCCCTGCGATGGGTTGGCACTCCGTCCAGGGTGTATCCTGCCTTGATGCCCGATGACGCCTGAGATAGGCACAGGCTCCCCGTGACCCGAGGTAGTTCGGATAAGCGGTAGAAGATGAATGAATGAATGAATGATTGATCTTACTGGATCTTTTGTTTATCTGTTGTTTATCAGGCTCTTCAGGATTTAGTGGTCTTGTGATCGCAAAAATGAATACAAAATCAAGTAAACTCTGTAATATTTGAAGGAGTTTGCAATTAAAAAAAAACATTCCACAGACTTTAAGCAGATTTGGGCCAAGACACATCATGTGACATCATCACAACACACATTAAGCCACCACTGGCTTAGATTCCGGTGTGTCGATTATGAGTACAGCCATTATAGAAAGCAATTACTTATGTACCTTTAAAAGAAGCAGTTTTTGCGAAAAACCTTTTTGAACGTTGAATCAACTTTTGATTAGAAAATACTTGTAAGGTTAAAATAATGTAAGGTCAAACTTTTCAATTTCATACACAGCCTGTGATGGCATTGGAAAGTAACAGCATCTGTCATATTTCTGGTGCTTGATATAGATTATTCATAGACCACAGAGATTAAAAAATAATTTAAACATAGGATTTTTTCTAACTAAAAATGAAAGAAATGCATTCATTCATGATTCGCATGAGCAATTATAGGGACATTGTATAATTTTTTTGGATTAGCAACCTGGTGTATTTTTTTACTTAATTAAACTTGAACTCTTTTCTTGAGTAGCCAAACATTGCATAAGTTAATTCACTTTTGACTTTTGAAAAGGGAAAAAAATATGCAGAAAAATCAAGCATTTTTGGCCAAAACAATCACAAAAAACTGTGAAATCCTAGAGGAACTGATTTATGAGTGGAGGAGAAGCAGTGGACAAGACAGTTAATTAGAAAACCTCTTTTGTGTTCATCTCACACATTATGACTATGATGCTGGGAATCGCACCTGTTGTATCAAACACAGCTGAATTTATTAAAAAGAAAAAAAAAAAGACAGAAGATATGAAAATGAACACTGCTATCTTTTTATTGCATAGTTTCCAGTCCTTTCCTTGATGTATCTTGGTTTGTGGCTAGGTTGTTTAAGTGTCTTTGGACTACAATTATCAGCAATCAAATACCATCATAATTTCTCTAATTGCTTGTAAAATCTCATCTGATTTACACAAATCCATGGTTTGATCATCTGAAAGATTGACAAGTAAGATTTTCAGTCGAGACAAATGAAATCGCGAGGTATTTTAATAGAAATATTTGACTCTGTTTGTCTGAGCTGTGATGCACAGGTTGCTCTTTCTGTTCTCTCGTTTCCAAATGATGTACAGCTACATTCAAGTTCATCTATGTCTTTCACACAAGACAGTAGCATATAGCATTGATTAAGTGTGATAGCTTTTTGATTCCAGTTGTTATATTATTGTTTAATGTCAAAATCTATCATGATCTGCTCCTGTGGATGATTAATATAAAATACGTCATATGAGACTGTCTTGGATGATCTTGGAACTGGTATAAAATTCACAAAATAGTTTATGTGAATGTTACAGAATGCCTACTGTCTATATTTCTGGGTTAAGTATTAATTTGACATAATGTTGTATGTACTTTTATATGTCTTTCAAAATTCTTGGACCTTCTGCTAAAAACCTTAGAATAATACATGGACAGATAGAAACATCTTGCTCATTTCAAGAAAACACTCCTCTCAAACAGAGGAAATGAGTTCTTTAGCAGACATGTTGAACTGTACAGGAATATGAATGACTATACAGCTGAAGCCCTGCAGTCAAATTCAGCTCAGGTTTGCTAAAAGGAATAAATTATTCATATGCTGTGTTTGTAGAGGCGCTTATTCATTTTTGCTGAGAGCCCCATGGCTATTAATTTCTAATATAGACAACACCTATAGACTGCACAGTCCAGATTAGGTGATTTAAGTTTCTGTGAATTAATTTGACATGTTTTGTTGAGAATCTTACCTAGGCGTAGCAATTCTATCATTTGTGAAAACTATTCTACTATAGGTTTGATAAAAATTTTTCATAGAGTATGTTTGGTTTAGTTAAGCCTTATCTGTTCATTAATAGACTTACTATCAAGCATGTACTCATGTAAGATGTACTTAAGGCAAAAAAAATTGCAAAAATTCATAAGGCTCTTGCCGTAGTTAAGGTTATCTTTAAATTAGTTTGTGATTAGTACATGCATTAATTCATTATTAATTCGTATTTAAGTAAATATCAATTCAAGAATTATTGCATGATTATGTACCACATGTACTGTTTTTGTAAAATGGAACATTTTATCTAGCTCTATGCACGTTTGCTGATGCTATGTGCTTATAGCAATGATGTTCTCATATTGATTTTTATGTTTAAACAAGCCAAACAAAAATGTTTTAGAGCGTTATTTTAGTTTTTTTTCCACTATCTTAACAAACAATGCTAGCATAGTTAATCAATTAAATAGTATATATTTCTTCATCCATCTACTTTTGCTGTACATACTAGCTTTGTGTCTCAAATCCCATGTTAATGTACTATTGTGGACTGTTACTGAGTAACACTAAGTGGTTTTCCTATTATAGTCAGTGCTTGAATTTTAAAACCTTCACCTCTCATGTAGCATTTAAATCTGCTGAAAGGTCTGTTTTGCATACAAGTCTTCTGGAGTTTCAAGATTAGAAAATACTTCTGAATATAAGGTCAGAGTTTTCAATTTGATACGCAGCCCGTGATGCCAGTAGAAAGTTTCAAGGAGAATCAGCATTCATAATATTTTGGTGATTATGGTTTATTCTAAAACAAGTTGTAGATTATTCAAAGATTGCAGAGGTTAAAGAATAGTTAAAACTAAGAGAAGTCAAAGTACAGTGAGACACATAGAATGAAATGAACAATAATGACATCTGAAATGCATTCCTTCATGATTAGCATTAGCAATTACAGGGACATTGTATAATTTCAAACTCATATAGGAACTTGTTAATTTGTTACTAAATCAAACCCCAGCTCTTTTCTATTGTAGCTTCCAATCACTTGAGCATCCAAACATTGCATAATCTTTCCTTCCAAAGTGGGCAGCTATACAAAAGGGTGGTTTTGCAGCTGCCCATACAGTTAGCAATCAGTGGCAGAATCTGGAGGCTCGCAGCAATCAGCGGTAATTGGAGCATCCTTCAGGGAACAGCCTCTGAGCAAATAATCCTGTTTTTACATTTCATTTACATCTCTTAGATGGATAAATTCTAACCTCTGATAATTCTGATTTGGATGAGAGCAGAACTGATCAGTCTAGAAGTCGAGGATGAACAGCTGTGTTTGCATGGGTGTGCATTGCTTTTATCAAATATATGCATTTTTTGCAAATTTCTAAAGATATCAGGTAAAAAAGAATTGATTAATAGAAAAAAAAAAATAATAATAAAAGTAATTAATTCTAATTTTTTAATACAAAATCTATCATCGTCGTAATCAATTGGTCAATGAACTAGAGAAATTAAGTCCCAAAAACATTTTGAGTAAAACAGCACAATTTAGCAAGTGCAGTAATTACACTGTTTTGGTAACTGTCACCATTCCAAGACACAATAGATTTTGTCTTGGGATTGTGTTGCAATGTTTAATACCCTCCATGTAAAAGTGTGTGCCGGGAAGCCAAACTGCTTGAGCCCAGGCACAATTGATTTTCTGCCATCTTCTGTATTCACACAGATTAATGAGCAACTCATCAATCTTACCATCATGGTGTTGATGGGCTCAGTGGTAATAGCATGAGCCAAATAAACTGAATCATATTTAAATGAATATTGGACAGTAAATAAGTCAACTAGATGTATTTTCCTGATTGCTTTATATGATTGACATAACATGGACAGTTGTCTAAAAGTGTTACGATTATCAATCAGATTGAAGCTCAGCTTTTATAACAGGGAACAGGGAAATTCAGTATGAGCTGCAGAACCTTAAGATACTGTTACTGTATTCCGAAGCCCAGATGTTTGTCGATGATAGCGTCAAAGCACTTCTTCTAAAAGGAGATAGCGTCAGGATAGAGACAGTGAAATGATCAGGACACTAAGTCTTTCTAGGTGCTTCTATAGCCAGAATTGAGGGTGAGATCAGTAGTAACATTTTTTTACACATTATTAAAAATAGATGGATTTATCTATGGGATTAAAATTTGGAATGGAATTAAAAATGTAAAATAATTCACACAGACATCGCCATCAGAGTATTTTTAAAGAATATAATCTACATTCAAATATTATACATAGAACTTTTTTTAGATTAGTTTACTTGAATCCAATTCAAGTGACCATTTAATCAAGCTAATGATTAAACTCTATAAATAAACTTTTAGAAGGATGGGTTATGATTTCATTTACTGTGAGAAAAAAAAAAATATTTACAGACCCCTCGGGATCCCTGGACCTCACTTTGTGAACTCTGTGAAAAGTTACTGGAGACAACATGTACATGGACTTGCTAATTAATTTCAATAATGAGTTTATTCAACTGAAAATGTGTGTGCCAAATGATGCTCAGAGAACAATGCAAGCTCTTTGATGTTCAATGCCAAGTTGTCTCGTCTGAGTTGTAGTACTCCGTGAGGTGGGTTTATTTCTTTCATCTAGCATGATTTTTTTTTCTGTCTTGTTCTATTTACACCTCTTTCATGGACCATCCCATCCCCATTGGAAGTCATGTTTCAGCTATTAAAGCTATAGTATATTAAAACTAACATATGATAATATTTTATTTACTAACGTTAACTGAAGCTGCCTTTGTTGTGAAGCCCAGGCTTCAGTTCACAGGTGCCTCCCTTATCAGCAGGGTGGTTTGTATTAATTTTAGTTTTAATTAGGGCAAAATTTCATAATTTTTCAGCGCCTCATTTAATAAGACAGGGAAAGACACAGTCTCAGTCTCAACAGGATATGTGGTGTCTGAAGGCATCTAGCAGATGGCAGAACTAATGCATCATTCTATATTAATTAGATCTACAATTGCTCTTCTGATTCCTGATTCCATCGCCTGATCTATCTAGAAAGCAGGACATTCACAGATTTGCCCTTCAGATGATTGGTTCCATTTTGTTTGTTTATTTGTTAATTTGTTTGTTAATTAAATCGTGTGTTCATTCATTCGTTCGTTCATTCATTCATTCATTCATTCACTCACTCACTCAGAGGTTTTCGTTGTCCTAATATGGAATCCTGTGGCCAATTTTTTTTTTTGAGACGTTAATTGAGTGCTTGTGATTTTGGTCTTTTATTTGTAAACATGTAAACACCATCACATTTATCAGAATCTCCCGAGTATTTAAGATGTATGCCTTTATAAATATCTATGCATTAAACAGATCATGACTAGAAATCATTCTGTAACTGAAGAAGAAAACAACAATCTCAAATGCACACATTAAGTTTACCAGAACACAACAGAGACAACGGCAGGCTAAAGACTAAACATAGAACACAGGTGTACAGGTAATCAGGTGTCCTTGGGAGACCTGGTGTTTTGCCCATCTGTGAGCTTTACTGATAAGCTGTGATATACCACATGCTGGAAATACAGTTTGGACTGTTACTGTATATAATCCATCAGGGGAAATCGCAGTGCAACCCAGTGAATTCAGAAAGAGAACAGTATTTGTACTTAGAGCTTGTGAACCGAGAGACAGCTTCAGGAGAATCGAAAGTCGCTCTTTCTTTATCTCAATGAAAACTCACCCCTAGTCATGCGTCATTGTTTTCTATCACCTTTCACGCTGTGTTTTGTCTTCCGTGATAAACGATTAGAGGCAGGACACAAGCGTGTACACTTAGTGTTTAATATATTTAGGACAAACCAATAATTCTCTTCATAATCCACAACCACAAGCATGCAACATCAAGTAAGGATAATCCAGGGCATGAAATGAAAAGAAAGTCACAAGCAGAAAACAATGAAGGATTTAGAAACAGATGAATACATCAACAAGACTTGAGACTCGAACACACCAGGCTATACTGTATAAAGTTAAACAAATCAAGAAGTATTCATAGAATACCTGGACACAAGCAAAAAAAAACAAAAAAACAATGATCCAAGACTCAAAAGAACAAATCCCACATGATACATAGAAACAAAACAAATGAGAGGGGGAATTTGTAATGTTTTTGTGAAGCCAATGGAAAACTGGGCAGTAATACACTCGGGATTTGGACGTCCGATATAAGGGACCATGCCAGTCTACAGTAGGCTGTCTACCTATCAGCATGTCTCTCTGAATCTCCACACAGACAGAATCCAGAGGTAACTGTAGCTGTAAGATAACAATACTACTCTCTGCATCACTTCATTAAACCATTTTCGATTTATTGATTATTTTTATACTCCTGATATACTTCCATTTGACATGTTAATTGGGCTTTTATTTGAGTAAAGACTCAAGAAGCACTGTGTCAGTTTGTAGGACAGAGTTTTGGCAAATCCCCTAAGCCACAAGTGGCCTAAGCCACATTTGCCGTTCTGTGCTGTGCTTAAGTCCCCATTCATCACTGAACACTCACCGGGTCAGTATTGCTAGGGATATTGCACTGTTAATCATATCTACATTTATTAAAATGAGACAGATAGTCAATTATGAGCTGCTGGCCAGAGATACTGTCGTCTAATTTGTGTTCTCAAAGAAGGGAGTGAGAGAGCGGGAGAGCTGTTTAAAGGGCTTGATCTAGGAGGATCATCACTCTCCAGGATGAGTACCATCTTTTAATTTGGGATTTGTATTCACACAGAGACACTCTGTCTCTTTTTCCCTGTGCCACACTGACATCTTCTGGATTTTTCTTGCTGTCAGCATGTGGCTTATTGTGTGGGTGATTTTGGAAGTTTGTTAGGAACTTGTAGGGTTTATACAGTACTCTTCTTTAAAACATACATTGGATTTATGAAATTTTGATTTCTATTACCATACAGTAGTTAAGAGAATGTTTGATTGGCTTAACTGACTAATTTGTAGTCTGAATGAATCAACTGGTATCTGGTATTAAAATAGTAAATAAGCATTAATAATAAGGTTGTCTTTGACCTTAACTGTTGCAAAAAAACAGCGATTGAAGGTGTGATTAGGAGCGTGTGTGTGTGTGTGTGTGTGTTATCAGATGGCCTTCAGAGGTCATTGCGTTTGTTCTCTCTCGAGGTAAAGTCTGTTTTCCTTAAAGTATTGTTTTTCTTTTAGGACTTCACAAATAGGTTGTAAGGATATTGCACTTAAATGTCTAATAATATGTTAGACACACTCTGATGTAAATAACCTTCTGAGCTTGTCCTTAAATGAATATCTTCTGGAATAGAGTTGTTTGGCCTTGGAGCTCCTGACCAAGCTGGAAGATTAGCGAGGACAGATTGTTCTTGTCTTATCGTTTGCTCGTTTGATGCTAACTGAACATTCTGTGAAATATCATAGAAATCAGTTATTTTGTTAATGATATATTATGATGGTGTAAACGGACAGTCTAGAAATATCAGTTCCCAGTATTAAAAAAAAATGAAACCATTATTCAAGCACAGATCGAGACAGAGCAAGAGAAGATATATAATATTCATTTGACTGTACAAACTGCCTCCTCCACTCCACTAGATCATCTCTCTCTCTCTCTCATACACACACACACACACACACAGTTTATTGTATTTATGGGAAGAATAACCTCAGCCCACATCCTATTCCTTTAGGAACTGCCTCCTTGTGTTCCCTCCCTATGCCTCTCTGTGCTCACTGAGCTCAAGGCTAAACTTTCACCACCTCTGCAATTATGTTTCAAGGACTTTGATGCTCAGTATCTTTTTCTGTTCTCAACGTTGGTCTGATGTTGGTTTTATTCCCAACAGCTCTCACCTCAGGCTTGTACTTTTGCGAACTACCTTGTGCCAGCCGCTGGAAGATGGGCTTAGTTGCCAGAAACAGCCTCCCACAAGCCCCGTTTCAATTCTATATCTGTAGAAATATCTGTATGGTCTGTTTAAATCTTCCACAGGTATCTGCTGATTTCCTATTTTTGTACAGCTATGTATGCCTTTGTCCTTTCACCCTGTGGAGTTTTAGTGTTTGTGTGAAGCAGGGCAATACACACTGCACTATTTCATTTGGTTTGTTCATGTCATTTTCCTCAATAGAATATTGTTGACACCTCAGTCTGATTTTAATCTAATAATATTAGCAAAGCATTTCTCAACCATCCTAAAAACTTGCTTGTTGCTACCATGTGGATGCAGCTTAAACGGTGCACAGATTTTTATACTTGTTGTTGTTTGCTCCTTTCATTTCCACAGATGTGAGTTTTAACGTCTTTTCATGAGTTAAAACTGTAGTGCTTCCTGTATTGGCCCGAGATCTGCTTTATTTACCGCCTCCTGAACAGAGCAATTCATTCTCCCTGCTGAGCGCAGTGCAGCAGCTGCGGTGGCCTGTCTGGGCCGCCGTTTTGATTTCTGTTTCCCATTTCCAGTTTATCACAGATTGATAAGGTCACCCTACGCTGTCACCTGCTCTAACAAACTCCATTTACCTTCTGCTGCAATGTTATTAACAATATGAGATGTTGTCCAGCAGACAGTGCACCCACAGAGAGAAAGACATCATTTTACAGCACCTTCCTGTGTGTGTGTGTATGTGTGTGTGTCACTATCTTATCCTCTTTCCTTTTTGGAAATTGTCGATTTTAGATCCCCTCCAGGAAAGTTGTAATGTGTCTTATTTCTCATAGAGGTTAGGCTCATAACAGGCATTTGTTTCTGGCTGAAGTGTAATAACCTTTTAAAGGGAAAAAAAAAATACAGAAGGCTTTTTCCACAGAAAACACCTAATGTACACATGCTGTCTGATTGTAGTTGAGTTGATTTGAAGTATTCTTATGTTCTGATAATACATTACAATGTATGTATAAATATAAAAGTTTCTACATTTAGGAACTTAGAGAATTAAATTATTAAATCAATCAGAATATTTTATCTCATATTATGAGATAAAATAATATTTATTTATACATCTTTATTTATTTTGCATTCTCACTCTCACTCACTCACATCATCGGGCATCAAGGCAAGATACACCCTGGACGGAGTGCCAACCCATCACAGGGCACATACACACTCTCATTCACTCACGCAATCACACACTACGGACAATTTTCCAGAGATGCCAATCAACCTACCATGCATGTCTTTGGACCGGGGGAGGAAACCGGAGTACCCGAAGGAAACCCCCGAGGCACGGGGAGAACATGCAAACTCCACACACACAAGGTGGAGGAGGGAATCGAACCCCCAACCCTGGAGGTGTGAGGCGAACGTGCTAACCACTAAGCCACCGTGCCCCCCTATTTTGCATTCCGTAAAAGGATTGGTTACTTGAAAGCCTAAACCTTGCTTAGTAAGATTTAGATAAGCCATTATCATGAGTGAATGGTGACAATAACAGTTACCTTTTAATATTTAATCATGGTTAATTAGTTTATGGCTATAATTAAGACCCTTTGAAGGGGTTGTTTGGATTTGTAGTGGCTAGCAGTGCTTTAAACTGAGACCATATGCTTCGAACAGATGAAAAGTGTTTTGAATTTGTGCAGAATAAACACATACTTTGTCCAGACATCTTTGTTTTTTTATTTCTTTAAACCATGCCATCATTTAATAAAATGAATGATGAGCAGCTAATACCTGGTACCCAGCCAATAGCTTGATAGCTAATCAAGCCTAGATAGAAAACTCTTCCCTTTCTGGCAAAAAAAATCTCTGCTCTGATGTGCTGCTAGTTCACGTTTAGAAAACCCGATTTCCAGTAGAAAACTCTGAGCAGCCATTTTTGTCTTGATACACTGAAATGCTTTGGTCCTTGGTCAAGGGTTTGACTCCTGTGTCAAACTAAATACTTGTATGCACTCCGAATTGTAGGATACACTTCCTTCGGTACATGAAGATGTCTACAAATGTCGTCTTTCCCTGATGGACAGTGTGAGAGTCAGTTTTAGGGTTGTGATGGCAGGGGTAGGGGTGGTGGTGCAGAGGAAAACGCTTTGGGCTACTTTTTGAAAGGTTATGTGTACAAATCCCAGCACAACCAAGCTGGCTCCTCAAGCAAGGTCTTTAACTCCCAGCTGCTTTCTCTTGATCACAAGTTTCTGGATAAAAACCTCAGCCAAATGTAATATACCTGCATTAAAGCTAAATTTAAGGATAAATCATCCACACAAAGGTTAAGTTATGGCTGTAGAGTATGAACAGAAATATAGACATTCAACAGATGTACTTATGCTACATCTACAGATCTACCAGCTCCAGTTGGACTCTGTGATACTAAGATCTGTGATCCTTACACCAATACAGCATTTGTTTGACTGTATATTTGTAATCACACCCTCCATTGTCACCCATATGAGGATGAGGTTCCCCTTTGAGTCTGGTTCCTCTCAAGGTTTCTTCCTTACCAATTTAAGGGAGTTTTTCCTTGCCACTGCTGCCTGAATCACCTCAGACTTGCTCATTGGGGATAAATACATATACTTACATACAGTACATACATACAGTACATACATACATACACACTGTGAACTATGTATATCTTGAATTTTTATTATATTAATTCTTTATACTTTTCCTTATGTTTACCTTTTGCTGTATGTTTATGTTCTGTAAAGCTGCTTTGAGACAATGTCCATTGTAAAATGCGCTATACAAATAAACTTGAATTGAATTGAATTATCCAGGGTGAACACAAAAGTGCTTTGAAGTCTCTATCAATGAATACGTCGATGCTGGTTCACTAGGTCGCTGACTTAGTTACTCTGTTGGAAGGAAATATACCAAGAAAAAGCAAGGAAATATGGCAAGAAAGGCTTGCAAACAACATTTTAAAGAACTTTTTAAGTGCCAGTTTAAGCACTTCAGGTAAAGGGACGTCTTTAGTCATGGTTTGGAGACAGCCAGAGATGGGAATCTAGGGGAAGTTCATTCCACCGCCTTGTTATTAGAACAGAGAAGAGTCGTGATGCATACCTTGTACCCTGAGAGATGGTGAAGCCATTCAAGCAGTGCATAATATGGATTTCTTTGTTTTCTATTTGTCCAACCCTGATGTGACCTTTGATTTGTCATGATTTCCTTCAGGCTCGTTAGAGTTCTAATTAAACTATCCCAGAAAGTGGCACGTTCTGTCTGTCAAAACTGATAATGGCATTATGATATCATGAGAAAAATTGTCATGCAAAGTGCACATTCATATAAATTTGTATATTCTGATAGGATGTTGTGTGAATTGTTCTAGTTTTCCAAGTGAGAAACTTGGAAATATTGTTCTGGATGCTTAGTAACAACAATAAAGTAAAAATAAAAACAGTTTAATTTGCAAAATGTGTATAAGTATTGCTAAAACAATTAGCAAAGGGTCGATCATGCCTAGCATGATCAATTAAAACCTTACCTGTTGTCACATCAGTGCTTTTGTAACTTGCCTTTTGGCTGTTTGTACACAAGGCGGCATTGTGAATCGAACCGTGGATAGACAAACATTCCCCTGCTCTATTTAAAGGCACAAAGCTATATCATTAAACTGCAATGTAATTACACAGATCGCTTATTAAAGATCTCACCGCAGCACCCTCACTATGCACAATTTGAGTCAAACTTCTCCAAGCATAAATATCGTTTAACAGGGTGTTAAAACATTGCAGTCCACAGGGAACCATTACAGTCCAAGTCTCGGACCCGGCTCGGCCAGCTGTGGGCTAATTCTATGTAAATCACAAACTGTGAGATTGCCATCATGCTCCACTAACTGAGAGAGTAAGGCCATTTGAATTTCATACCCATCATTTGCAGCCTTTCATCTGACCATGATAGTGCTGTGAATTGGCTAACTGTCAGAAGTGGAGCCAAGGATGCTCTTGCTACCTAATTTAGTGTGCATAATGCATTTCATAAGTGACATTATTGGTGTTGCAGGGCTACACCTGTGGCAGCTCTCGGAATTATGAGACCACTGACTTGATCTTTCTGCTTTGTGTGTGGGTGCAAAAGTGGAGTCAAAATTTCAGTTCTCTGCAGGGAAAATCCCTTGTGGGATACTCTGTCACACAATCATAACAAATAATGAATTCCTGAATTGTTGAAAGTTTTTGAGCTTATGGAACCTGGGGTGAAAGGGAAACGGACAAAGTACACGACTCAATCAAGTTGGCAAGACCTACAGCAATGCTGCAGACTGCAGGTTATTAATAATAATAACGAAGACATGTTTTGTTGGTAGAAATCATTTACAGTGCAGAATCTGGGTCAGTGTTTTATAATAGAAAAGGTAGACCGAACATTCCTTAATTGTTCATTTATTAAAAGATGAATAAATGACATTCATTAGTTAATTAAAATGAGGTTCCAATCAATATTGAGTAAAGGATGATAATGAGACCATTATTATGTTCACCAACTTCATTTGTATTTCTGTTGCTGTACAGAACCTTTACTTTACAATATAATAAAAAGACTATTTTTTCACCAAAATAATGTGGATTTTTATTTTTTAGTTTGCTTTCGAACCTTGCCTTTGCATTTACCTTCAAGCCAGTTTAATAAATGAAGCCAGTCTACTTTAAAAGATTAAACAATTTAAAAAATTGTTCATTAAGTGCTATGGCCATGGCAATTGGACATCATATGAATTATCAGAATGTTTGGGACATCCCTGAGCCATCACATTATCATCATAATCATCATCATCATCTTCATCATCATCATCATCGCCAACATCATCATCATCAAAATAGAGAAGACTGTTTAGAGACTCGGTACAGGTGTCAAAAATTTTCTAATGTTTAAATGGTTTAAGAAAAAGAAATAAATGTATGCAAGAGAAAAAGTAATTTCCCCATCAATGTAAGCATGAAGACAGATCAGTCAAGCAAGGAGAGGACAATGAGGCTCAGGTTTAAAGGCTACAAATGACCTTTATCTCAGTTAATGAGACCGAGACAGATTTGGGTGAAGCTGATAATCAAGTGTAAACGTTATACAGGTGTGAATTTTATTCTGGTTGTAAAAAAAAAAAAAAAAACTGTTTTTAATTTTTGGAAGTAACCAGAATTTAAAATGTTAGAGCTGGTTAAGTTGCATGAAAAAATAGATCAGTTTGTAATACTCCAGAAAGGATATGAAGGATTTTCCCAGGAAGCCACATATAGGCCTGTAACTCTTATGTAACAGACTAGAGTCAATGCAGTTCACTTATGAGCCACTGGGGGGCAAAACAGCACCATCGAGTCATTTTTCAAGTCATATAAATGACCTATTTTTCCCTGTACAAAGACATTGACTGGTTCTTCTGAAATGTATTATCTATTTGTACCTCTACACAATTTGCAGACATTGCCGTGTGTCTACGTGTCAAAACATTCTTTTAAATCCCACTTAGCTGTGAGTGCTCAATGTCAGGAGAACGAAGTAGTTTGCATTTACTGTAGACCATTAGAAATTGAAGTCAAGTATAGGCGTGTAGTGCAGCTTCTTACGGCATTTCTGACCTCAAATCAGTTGCAGTAACAACGGCTAATAAAAAGAAAGAACGTCACTTGATATATTCTAATACCCTTTAGGTTATGCTTCTAAACCATTTGGGTATGCTTAAGTGGATTTAAACTGCAGCTCTAAGTGGCTATAAATAACCCATCTCAAGTACCATTACCTACTTCAAAGAAGCACAACCGTCAAATTAACATTTGCGTTCACCAGGACAAAAACTATTAATAGCTGTGATGAAGCCAATGGCTTTGTGGAAAGGTTATTTATTTATGCTTTAATCCCCAAAGGCATAAAGGAATGTGCCTGCAGATTTAGCAGGTCTGCGGCCTCGGAGCTAATTGTTTGTGTCCTAAATCAGATCCTGGCTGAATGTAGAGCACCTTGGAAAGGGAAAATGTTGAAATGGATTTAACGATGCCAGGGGAGCTGGGTTAAATCTTTAGAGACAGCTGGCCCAAAGAGAGAGAGAGGGGGAGAGAGATGGTGAGGATGTGAGCATTAACTGGGGCGAGCTCATACCACCTCGCAGTGGAAGGATTAGACTGAGGAAATGGAGGCAGCTTCGAAAAACGGGGAAATTAGCTGAAGGACTGGAGAGGAGATAGAGCTAAGGTCAGACAGAGATGGGACTGCTTCGGGTGTGCCCGAGGGGAGCGCAGGCCGAGCATGACACATCTGAATGAAGGTTACAGAATATGCCGTGATCGCTCTTCATAACCCGAAAAGAAAACCTGGGATTTTTTTTTTATTTTATTTCATATTCACCCTTGTCCTTCAATGAATGGATGCTGTTGTCTGAGAGTGCTGTTTATGAATGATCCATCCTGCAAACATCTTGCACAATAAATACATATATATGAAATCAGACCTAGAGAGAACGTTTGCTTAGTAAAATTAATGTGAAACATGATGGGTTGTGCTATTATAGATCTAAATATTCAACAACAGGGTGGTGTTTGCATCACAGTAGCAAAGTGTTTCATACTACAGAAATTAGCCAACAATCTATATAATAAAAAAAAAAATAGTTCCAGCTTTTTAATGGCTTCTAGTTATGTATAACAATGTGGAACATCAACAAGAAAAATTCTAGTCCTCACAAAAAGTCTTTAAATCAGCAATCTATTTTGGAAGTAAAAAAAAAAAAAAAAAAAAGTTAGTGAAGTTAGTGAAAAAATGAAAAAGTTAGTAAAGTGGGGAAAAAAGTTTATGTTACTTGGAAACTGGAAAGTGCAAGCTCCTGTTTCCTGTGCTAAATAACTTACAGTGTGATATACAGTATTATATAGAACATAAATCATAGAACACTGTGAATGAGCCTGATTAAAATTCATGTAAACTTATTTCTACTCTTTAATTGTCAGGAGAAGATTCGGATACTGATCTCAAGTTTCTAAGTTTTTAAAAATAAAACTTAAACTAATCCATTGTCTTGACTACTTGTGCATTAAAACAAAGCTTGAACATATATGCAACAAGCAAGGAAGTGCTAGTGTTTCATGAATAAGTAGGTCTTCAACTGTCGTTTGAAAATAGCCAGTGACTCAGCTGTCCGGACCCCTAGGGGAAGTTCATTCCACCACCTTGGTGCCAGAACAGAAAAGAGTCTTGTAGTATACTTGCCTCTTACCCTGAGAGATGGTGGAACCAGTTGAGCAGTGCTGGTAGATCTGAGGATGCGGGGTGCAGTGCGAGGAGTGATGAGGGCTTTGAGGTAAGAGGGAGCTGGTCCGTTTTTGGCTTTGTAGGCCAGCATGAGTGTTTTGAATCTGATGCGTGGAGCTACCGGAAGCCAGCGGAGGGATCGCAGCAGCGGGGTGGTATGCAAGAACTTAGGCAGGTTGAAAACAAGCCGGGAAGCTGCATTTTGGATCATTTGCAGAGGACGGATTGCGTTCATAGGTAGACCTGCCAGCAGTGCATTGCAGTAATCCAGTCTAGAAATGACAAGAGACTGAACAAGTACCTGAGCAGCCTGTGTAGAAAAAAAATGGCTGAATCCTTCTAATGTTGTAGAGAAGGAACTGACATGAGCGAGTCACATTAGCAACATGAGAGGAAAAGGACAGTTGATTGTCCATGGTTGCGAGCTGTGGCTGAAGGGGAGATCAGATCGTTATGCAGGGATATATGCGTGTCCTTCCAGGTAGGAAGCGAACCATTCCCAAGCTGATCCGTAAATCCCAAGACTCCTGAGGGTGGAAAAGAGAGTCTTGTGGTTGACCGTATCAAACGCTGCTGAAAAGTCAAGAAGGATAAGGACGGATGACAGTTTGGCTGATCGAGCAGCATGTACAGTAGTTTCTCAGAGACATCCAAAAGGGCTGTATCTGTGGAATGAGCTCCTTTAAAGCCAGACTGGTTGGGAGCTTAGAGGTTTTTCTTTGAGAGATAGACAGACATTTGATTATAGACAATGTGTTCAAGAATTTTTGAAAGAAACGAGAGAAGTGAAACCGGTCTGTAGTTACCGATGTCTGATGGATCCAGAGCAGGTTTCATTAGAATGGGAATAACCCTTGCTCTCCTGAAAGTAGTTGGTACCTGGCCAGATGCTATGGATCTATTGATGATAGTGGTAATGAAGGGCAGAAGGTCTGGAGCATAGTGGAAAGGAATGGATCCAATGGGCAGGTGGTAGGATTGCAGGACTGAAGGAGTTGTAAAATCTCTTCTGCTGCTACAGTTGAGAAATGCGACAATGAAGGAGTAGGGGAATCCAGACTGTGAGATGCAAGTGCAGTTGGGACAGAAATGAAGGTCCTGCAGATTTCCTCAATCTTCTCATGGTAGAAAGAAGCAAAGTCTTCTACAGTAAAGTTAATTTGCTATAGTGTACATTGTTAAACATCCTATACAAATAAAATTGAATTGAACTGACTTTGAGCTACAGTCAGAGATGCCGTTACTGTTTCTTACCCATCAGATGTGAAGATTCAATAGCTATGTGTCAGAAATAATATATCACAACCGCATCATTTTAATATATGAATTCAGTCTTGTTCTTCGGAGCTATTATGAAGAGTGAAATTATCAAGACACAAACGCTGATAGAGTCGATACAGTCTGTTGTAGGACATTTGGTAGGGGTTAAGGGTGTGCTTAATCTGGCAGAGCTCTGAAGGCGGATGGCAGAAGTGTGTGCAATGTATATTTACCACTGAATCCAGATGGATGTTGTATAAGTTTACTTGTTGTGTAAGTTTACTGCAAGCACCCCAAAGTTCCAGCTAACATAATTTGGAAAGAGCCCATGAGAGTAAGTTATTCTCATTCGCCAGCCATCCTGATGATGCACACTGAGCTTAGGGGACTTTTCAAGGCCTACTTCTCATCTACAGAGGGAAGAAAAAATAGCAAAATGAGACATCACATGGTGCTTGTCTACAGCTACAGCTTTTGAATATTTAGTATCTGTGATTCGGGCTTTGATTTGATATGGTTTTTTTTTATATTATTATTCAAAAGACTGATTTATGCTTCATTGCACTGAACTGAGGGTCGTTTTTATTCTATTAAGGCTTTTGATAGTTTGATGTTCCGCAATAAACTAGATTCATATTTAAGTCAGGCATTCAAACGAAATGTACTCACACTTGTATGATTGTGCTGTCAGTACTCAACAATAGCTCCATTAAAAGAATTTTGCCACAAAACGAGACAAAATAAAAAGTAAAAAAAGGAAATGGAATGATTATTTATCTACATGCTGTTTACTCAGTATGAAACGTATCTGGGGAAAAATACCAGGCTTCACAATAGGTACAAATGTCTAATCAAACCAAAAAGATTTCTTTCTTTCACTATAATCTTTAATGCTAGGTCTTTTGAACCCCAATATTAGCATTTACCCCATGTAATAATAGTGAAAAGCTATGATTTTCATAATCAAATCCTCAGTAGATAGACTCTCATTAAGTCTAATTTATTCTCTGAGACAAAAGCATTGCTGCACATTAAAACACATGAACGACAGACAATTGAGTTTCTTTTGCGTAAATGCACGTAACGTTTCCAGTCCAACTAACACAGCTGAAATGTGCAGAGGATTCCTGTGAGGAACTGGGACCTCAAGTTGGAACATTTTTAATGCATATAAAATTCATTCATTCATTCATCTTCTACCGCTTATCCGAACTACCTCGGGTCATGGGGAGCCTGTGCCTATCTCAGGCGTCATCGGGCATCAAGGCAGGATACACCCTGGACGGAGTGCCAACCCATCGCCGGGCACACACACACACACACATTCACTCACGCAATCACATACTAGGGACAATTTTCCAGAGATGCCAATCAACCTACCATGCATGTCTTTGGACCGGGGGAGGAAACCGGAGTACCCGGAGGAAACCCCCGAGGCATGGGGAGAACATGCAAACTCCACACACACAAGGTGGAGGCGGGAATCGAACCCCCAACCCTGGAGGTGTGAGGCGAAGATGCTAACCACTAAGCCACCGTGCCCCCTTGCATATAAAATGTAAAACATAAAATAAATAAAAATAAAAATAATAATATTATACAAAGCTCAGCACATTATACAAAAAATAATAACATTATACATAGCTCAGTCCAAACTACATGCCTTATCTTCTCATGTCTATTTATTTTCTTTTATTTTCTTCTTTTGCAGTTAAAGTTAATATTGTGAAATATCTGTGACACATTATATAATTTATAATAGCTATAAACAAAGTCCTTTCCTGAACAATCTGTGTTTTTATTGAAGCTTAAAATACAAATTTAAAAAAAGTTATATAAAAAATATATATATGTATATTAAGACTGTCAGAGACTTGAGAAGTCAACGGCGCTGGTATAATAGTCTACAGATGGCATGTTGAGTGCTATCTACTGTGGACTGTCTAAACAAAGTGTTAGTCTGTAGTCTAATCTTGAGATACAGTTTAAAAAGGGACTTGGACAGAGAAGGTTAACAAGAAGACTTTAGGCAAATGTATATCTGTTACAGTTTGTAAGTTGGGCAGAGAAGATTAGCATCCAGAACATCTCAAATACAGCGTGACAATGCAGGAATAATAAACAGCCAACACAGGAGCTATGACAAGGTGGGCTTCCAGTTTGTTGTCACAGACGCGGGATAAAAACGGACCCAAATGCAGGACAGCTAAACAAAAACAGGATTTATTAACTAAAAAAAAACTAAACAGGACAATGACAAACCAGACAAAGACAACAGGAGACAAAGACAACAGAGGATTCCGTGCTGCACAAAGGCAACGCGGCTCAACTAAATAGTACAAATAATTATTTAGACATAAGGGACAGGTGTGCAGAGGCGGGGAGGAAAAGACAAGGGTGGGGCAGACACGTGAACAAGAAACATAAACAAAAGGCACATGGCCAAAGTCCGAGCAGAGTCCTGACATTTGTAGTGTTTTGCTGCTAGGTAGATAGATTTATTTTTGGATTTAGCCAATTGTCCACAGGAAAGCATATCTGATATGTAATTTACTATATATTCTGAAGACCGGTTTGAAAGTAGAGTGTGTCATACAGTGTGTGTGAGAGCGGTACAAGAATTGTGCAAAGTGGACTCATGTGGGGAAAAAAGTCTGCATGAGCCATCTTGTAGCAAAAATTTCAATCAATTTTAATACCTTGACTCTGTATATATATATATATATATATATATATACAGCATATACAGTGGGGCAAAAAAATATTTTGTCAGCCACCAATTGTGCAAGTTCTCCCACTTAGAAAGATGAGAGAGGCCTGTAATTTTCATCAGGATTTTTAATGAATTAATTGGTAAATTTCTCGGTAAAATAAGTATTTGGTCACCTACAAAAAAGCAAGATTTCTGGCTCTCACAAACCTGTAACTTCTTCTTTAAGAGGCTTGGAGGTGTCCTCCACTCGTTACCTGTATTAATGGCACCTGTTTGAACTCGTTATCAGTATAAAAGACACCTGTCCACAACCTCAAACAGTCAGACTCCAAACTCCACTATGGCCAAGACCAAAGAGCTGTCAAAGGACACCAGAAACAAAATTGTAGACCTGCACCAGGCTGGGAAGACAGAATCTGCAATAGGTAAGCAGCTTGGTGTGAAGAAATCAACTGTGGGAGCAATTATTAAAAAATGGAAGACATATAAGCCCACTGATAATCTCCCTCGATCTGGGGCTCCACGCAAGATCTCACCCTGTGGGGTCACAAGAATGGTGAGCAAAAATCCCAGAACCACACAGGGGGACCTAGTGAATGACCTGCAGAGAGCTGGGACCAAAGTAACAAAGGCTGCCATCAGTAACACACCACGCCGCCAGGGAGTCAAATCCTGCAGTGCCAGACGTGTCCCCCTGCTTAAGCCAGTACATGTCCGGGCCCGTCTGAAGTTTGCTAGAGAGCATTTGGATGATCCAGAAGAGGATTGGGAGAATGTCATATGGCCAGATGAAACCAAAATAAAACTTTTTGGTAAAAAACTCAACTTCTCGTGTTTGGAGGAGAAAGAATGCTGAGTTGCATCCAAAGAACACCATACCTACTGTGAAGCATGGGGTGGAAACATCATGCTTTCGGGCTGTTTTTTCTGCAAAGGGACCAGGACGACTGATCCGCGTAAAGGAAAGAATGAATGGGGCCATGTATCGTGAGTTTTTTAATTCCTTCCATCAGCAAGGGCATTGAAGAAGAAACGTGGCTGGGTATTTCAGCATGACAATGATCCCAAACACACCGCCGGGGCAATGAAGGAGTAGCTTTGTAAGAAGCATTTCAAGGTCCTGGATGTGGCCTAGCCAGTTTCCAGATCTCAATCCCATAGAAAATCTTTGGAGGGAGTTGAAAATCTGTGTTGCCCAGCGACAGCCCCAAAACATCACTGCTCTAGAGGAGATCTGCATGGAGGAATGGGCCAAACTACCAGCAACATTGTGTAAAAACCTTGTGGAGACTTACAGAAAATGTTTGACCTCTGTCATAACAAAGGGTTTATAACAAAGTATTGAGATAAACTTTTGTTATTGACCAAATACTTATTTTCCACCATAATTTGCAAATAAATTCTTTAAAATCAGACAATGTGATTTTCTGGATTTCTTTTTCTCATTCTGTCTCTCATAGTTGAAGTGTACCTTTAAAAAAAAAAAAATAGAAAATTACAGGCCTCTCTCATCTTTCTAAGTGGGAGAACTTGCACAATTGGTGGCTGACTAAATCCTTTTTTTGTCCCACTGTGTATATATATATATATATAGACATCAAATATATATACTGTATATATGTGTGTGTCGATCAGGCTTACGTTACTTGGGTCCTGCTAACCATGTGGATGTTACTTTGACACCTACTTAAGCATTGTTGCAGGCTATGTACACCCTTTCATGGAAACAGTAAGCTGTGTCTTTCAGCAGTATAATGCACCCTGTCACAAAGCAAAAATGATTCAACTAAGGTTCGAGGAGCACAACAATGAGTTTGAGGTGTTGACTTGGCCTCCAAATTCCCCAGATCTCAATCCAATCGAGCATCTGTGGGATGTGCTGAAAAAACAAGTCTGATCCATGGAGGCCCCACCTCGCAACTTACAGGACTTAAAGGATCTGCTGCTAACATGTTGGTGCCAGATACCACAGCACACCTTCAGGGGTTAGTGGTGTCCATGCATCAAATGGTTAGGGTTGTAGGTAGGTGGTCATAATGTTATAAAAAAAAAAATTATAAAATTTAATATCAATAACACAACCAAAAACAACAACTACCATCATCATCATCATCATCATCATCATCATCAAATTTACCTGGTCCTGATATTATACACACTGCATTTTCCGATTTATTTGCCTTGCAACTATGTTTCCAGCCACGGAATCAGACATAAATAAATCCAAAATTATATATATATAATTTTGTATATATATATTTAGATTACATTAACTTATTACCCACAAAACACACTTAGAGAACTTGTATAATGTTTCCACACTCTGCAAAAAGGTTTATAGGACAGTTTATTATGAATATTTTCATATGATGATTAATGAAGCATTCTTCATTATTTAGTCATTGTTTCATAGTTTCTCTGTGAATCATATTTATTAAATGTGTAACAAAACCCACTCTAACCCACTCGTGTGGTTCTGTCACTGTGGTTTTGCTGAGGCAGGCATTTAATCAGAAAGAATCTTATGTTCACCGAGTATGAAGAGACGTCACAGTGTCTTTTACTCTTGAATTAAAAATGAGAAGAAACTTCACTAAATATCTTCTTTAAATGTCTCCACAGTATTGTTTTTAGAGAGCTAGTAGAATTTGTACAATTAGTGTCGCTGTTCTAAATATTTTTGAATTATAAACTTGTCTTTCTGTGTTAAAAGACTCTATATACACTATATGGCCAAAGGTTTCTGGACACATGACCATGACACTGATTTCTGAAAAGCTGCTATTTGCTCTTTGCTGTTATATAATAATAATCTCACTCTTCTGGGAAGGCTTTCCACTAGATTTTAGAATGTGGTTGTTTTTGTGCTAATTCAGCCTCAAGAGCATTAGGGATGTCAGGCAATGATGTTAGACAAGAAGCCCTGGGGTGAATTCAGTGTTCCAGTTTGTCCAAAGGTGTTCAGTGGAGTTGAGGTCAGGGGTCTGTGCAGGCCTGTGTTACTTTCATTCTAAACGTGCCAAGCCATGCCTTCACAGACCTTGCTATGTGTACAGGGGTTTGTCATGCTAGAATGTGTTTGAACCCTGAAGTTTCAGTGAAGGAAAATGATAATGCTGCAAAACACAAACTCCTGCTGTACAATTGTTTGCTTATACAGTAACTAGTTTGGGGACGAGCCACAGATGGGTGTGATGCTCAGTTCTGCACAAACCATATAGTGTATAGTGTACAGTAAAAATGCCATAACTGTTTTTGTAATAAATAAATAAATAAATCTGTGCATATGTATAATATGTACAGTAGATCAACTGCATTAACTAACTGAAAACTGCAGAAATTCAACCTTTTCGTTTTATATTTTTTATTTATTCATTTATTTATTTTGGCTTGAAGTCAGATTTTTATTTACACAAATTAATATCATTTTCTTTAAGTTCACACAAATTTTGTGTGAAATTGAGTGGACATCAGACAGATTATCTATCTATCTATCTATCTATCTATCTATCTATCTATCTATCTATCTATCTACTTAGCTGTCCGTCTCAAGTAATTTAAACAATTATATATTAAAAGCAGTAAGCAGTAATAAACTAAACAAAGTCAGTATTAAGTGTAACGACTGATATTATTATTATTATTATTATTTATCTTATATTTGTTGTACTGACACCTCATAATGAGAAGTGTTATACAAGCTTGTAGACTTCCCAAGAACACAAAGGAGTACGGGCCTGTGGCTTGTGAGATTGTCAGAAATCAAAAACACATCTTTTACAGATCTACAATTTGGAGTTGTCCAATTACCCACAGCTTGGGTTGTATCGACTTTAGCTTTCTTTGGTAGTCACGCAGACAAGGCATCAAACTGCTTCTTTTTTTAGTTTGGATGAATGGCATTGTCTCCTCCCACCGTGAGTGATTTGTTTATTTATTCTCAGTAACATATGTAAATAATAACAACCCCCTGTGCTGTGCAGGTGCACCACACTGAGCTCTACATGACAGAGCATACCAAATAAAGATATGCGCTACACTTGTGTACAGACAGATAAGAGGTAAATAATCACAGCTCCACAAACCCCTGCAAAAAAAAAAAAAAACACCGACACGGAAATAACACCATTGTTAGACGGCATTGTGTGTTGTTCTCGAAGCAGAGACAGTGCTTGTGCTGACTCGAGAAACTGATTTAGAGGCGTTGAACTATTATTATGGGGCAGCTCCCTCGAGACTTGCTGACATTTACAGGGTTCGAGACGTTCACTTGCCTTCTCGGTTAACTGTAGCAGAAATTAGGGTATTTTCATAATAAGCGTCATCATTTAATGTAGCTGAGTGTGACTCATTTTTGCCAAACTGCTCAGTAAACCCTGCTAATCACCAACATTTCAGTGATATTTATGACTTTTTTTTCAAGCTGGGGATTTCTGGTCGAAAGGTCAATGTTTTCCTAATGACTCTCATTATTTGTTAAGCAATCAGTGAATGCTGGATTACAGCCGTGTTTCCCTGTCATAGCCCTGTAGTACTGTGCAGTGTTTTTTAGTGTTTTGTCTGTTTACAACCTTTCAAACTCAAGCAAGACTGATGTGTTGACTCTCTGTACTGGGAGCAATGATAAACCCTGAGTCTTCAGGTCCAGGACTTATTATACAATGACAGGCTTCGTTTAATCCTAGAATATAAGAGCATTCAGATAGGAGTGAAGTAAATTACTTCATACTTTATCTGGAAAACCAATACGTTATCCTGGAATGTTTATAAGTATTCACTATTTTTCAGCTGTTTTTTCTTACGTTTATGTGATTTTGTAGTCAGAATTAAACAAAAAATGGTGGAACCAAATTGTAAAAAAAAAATCTTTTTTTTGCAGCACTTTCTATATGATTATTATCACTATTCTGTCAGAAGCAAAAGATGCATATCAACGTTTCAACGTTTGCTTGAATGCTCTGTACGCTGCGGTCGTTTAACCACGCTCACGTCTCCATTTTACGCATGAACTGGGCTACGCTCAATATGTGTAGAAAATGTGTAAAAATATTTATTACATATTGATCTTATTTAAATACACTAACAGAAAGGTGCACCAGGTTAAATTACTTTGACGTGTACTGCAGCAAACGAAGCATCGAGTAAAAGTCTGGTATGTTGATATATACATTGATTATAGTGCTGCAAATAAGTTACATGCAAAATATTTCATGTCACTGTGTTCAGCAGCCGGGGTCTATTCTTTCCTCGTGAATGGTTATCTTTCTTTCTTTCATTTCAGGCATTTGGCAGACACCCGCATCCAGAGTCACTTAAATTTTTATAACTGAGCAATTGAGGGTTAAGGGCCTTGCTCAGGGGCCCCGCAAGGGCCCTTTCGAGCGGTATTCTAACACCTTAATCTCTAGGCTACTACATCCCATGTCCCTGTTATTAATGTTAATGAAGTTGAGCAATTGAATGAATAAATGAATGAATGAATGTGGGTCAGTTAGATTTAAGAACAAATATGACATGTTTACATAAAAAGATTATGTTTCTAAACAAATCCTCATCTCGTATATACTTTTAATTATGTTTCAATTTAAACAGGTTTCTAATTACATAATTAAGTTGCATTATATAGAGTGAGAATGACCAAGTCTCATAGTAATATCTTACACCAGTTACATGGTGAAATCTCATGAGGATGTTGGCACTGATGAGAAATATAACCCTAGTGTTACATGTCGGCAGTTGAAGCATGCATGGTAGAATAATGCAGTGGTAACCTGGCTTTTGTTGTGGGTTTGATTCCCAGAGCAGGTGTGAGCTCAGTGTATGATTTTATTCTGGGCTTGTTGGATATACTGTATGAAAACTAACTAACTAGTTATACAATTCCTGTGGATCTACAGTAATATACACATCTGAATTAAGTAAAACTTTTTTTTTCAGTGTGGATGAATGGATAAACTGATGGACGGATGGATGGATGGTTGGATGGATGGAGTGTAAAAAAAGAAAGTTTTTAATGAACATTTTCTTATGAAAAGAATCCATAAGTCAATTATAAGTCAATTATTTTCATTTAACTACATGGTCTGGAGTTTTTATTTTGCCAACTATTTATTGATGTTTAACTTATTAATAAACTACATGCATTATGCAAAATTTCAAACTCTGAGACTTGTTTGATTGCACGCTCTTAAAAATAAAGCTACCAGACAGTGTTTCTGTAAGGAAATGCAGTAGAAGAGCCACTTTATTTATTCTCTATGGGCCCATAATTCTTAAACAACCTTGTGTTGCCACCACAATAAAGATGATCTAGCCACATATTATTATTATTATTATTATTATTATTATTATTATTATTATTATTATTATTATAAATATATAAATGTATAAAATTGGTGTAGCCTGGTTTTCATGTCCTCTAATGGAGTAATGTGTGGTGTCAGCATCTGACAGGCTGACATTTGTGTAAAAATCGCTTTCATTTATAGAAAATAGCAGTGTAACCACAGGACATGTTTAAAGCCTGCCTGAAAAGCCGAGGTAACTTGGGACTTACATTTGGACATCACAGTGCAAAAATGGAATATGTAATAAGTCAGATTTAAAAGAAAATATTTCAAATATGGATGCAATATTTATAGTATTTATGATACACATTTTAAGTGATTTCACATATAAATTTACTGTACACAAAACTCAGGGTTAGTCTCAGCAACACATAAAAAGACTTTTTTATAACAAAAAAAAAATAAAAAAAATAAATAATTATTTACCAGCATATGAAAAATAAACCAGTTAATAGATAGAAACAACAGTAAGATCATTTTCTATGTATTATTTATTTAATAAAATCAAATATCAATCATATATTATAACCATAATCAATTTTGGTACATGTCTGTCCTTAATAGTTAATTGAGTAACCACTGGTGTGCAGCTCTTAAAGACTTAAATTCAATTAAAAAAAAAGAAAAGAAAAGAAAACGACAGAACTTTACCCTATTTGGCCCTCCGGGCAAATTTTAGAAAGTTAAAACAAATGTATTCAGTAATATAAATACTATATCAGGTATGATATTAAATATCTAAATATTAAACTGTATTTAAATAATTATCCTATCATCTTTATAGCTGGAATAGCTGGTTTCTGTGTATAAAATATACATCTATACTAAAGGCTTACATTATTATTATTATTATTATTATTATTATTATTATTATTATTTGCACAGTTAAAGTGGCGTCTGATCTAGAGAAGCAAAAAGGCACCACTCTAAAGACCCATTTCAGGCCACTGTTTTTAATAATGCAGCAAGCATAGATTTTGGCAAGGGACTGAAACCGGTTCAAAAGATCACTTTGGCAGTAAAGGAGTCTAATTAGTAAAAACATTAATAAAAGGTTGCTTCAGAAAAGTATTTGTCAGTATATCAAATTCCTTTTATAGAATTGATGTTATACTGACATTAAGCTAATCTACATTCAGGAACAGTATCAGTGTAGCTTTATGTTGCAACCATCACAAACAGACGTAATCTTATAAACGTCCTTGCTATCTTGTCCCGGCATCATGTTATACGTTTCTCTGCTCTGACCTAGGGTAAGGGTATACTAGCATTCCTTCCTTATCTGTCCTTCTTCTCTCATTTCTTTCCTTTTTTTTTTACTATATCTTACTGTATCACTCCCACTTTACTCTAAGTCGATCAACTTTTGCATTTATTTCAATATCTTCTCAGTCATTTAATTTACATCTTTCCCATTTTCACATGATATGCAATAGATTCTTATAACATAAATACTACTACTACTACTACTACTACTACTAATAATAATAATAATAATAATAATAATAATAATGTTGAGGTTGTTGTGGTTGGCTACCATCTTTTTCCTCTCCTTTTTCTTGTTTGTTTATCTAAGGCTGCCCATGGCTGACTTCAGTTGTTCCCTAGCTTTAAGTTGTTTACTTTATTTTTACTTCCACTTTTTGACATCTTGTGAAAAGATGTCAAAAGTTGAAAAGCTAGGAAATGCATGGTCAAACCTGTGCACAAGACCCAAAATTGCTGTACAATTTTCCCCATGTTCACTGTAATGATTTAGTCAAGAGACTAAAATAATGTAGTCTCAATATTATTGTGGACTGTTTTCAAAATTTGATAGAATTTCACCATGACTGCTTTATTCCCGTGCATAATTAAGGTTTTTAGAGCCATCCATTTTCTTATAGGATAAATTGTATAGGAGAGAAGGAAAAGGAAACAACAACACTAATATGCAGCTGCTTTATGTTCAGCTGCGTTATGTATATTTACTGTATATACATATATTTTACGAACACCCATCTGTACTTAAATTTTTTTAACTCTCACAGTCTTCTGACACTAATTTGCATTCATATATTCATATATGTCCCCCATACTACTTTCATAGTTAAATTCTATTTTCAGGATATTTCTGTTATATTTTGATTTTATTTTTGTGATGCTGGCAGAAACCTTTTTTCCATGTCACACTGTGTACAATTGTGTTTGTAGAATTGAATTTGTATAGCTGTTTTGTATCATTTTAAGCTTTTAGCCCACCATGAAAAATGATTATTTTTGACATAAAAAAGTGCATGACACAATGGATCCTCATATGTCTTTGTCATACATAGCAGATATGAATAATCAGTTTAAGGGTGTTTTTAAGACAGATATTTAATAATAAATTACCTCTAAATCACTTGAGGCCAATACCATCATATAATCTAAATCATTTAATTCAATCCTGTTGCTTTCTAAACTAGTCACCATTCTAGTGTCACATTTCTGGTGTCTCTGTCAGAAAAAAAAAGAGTGTTTTGATGTTTGTATATTTTTATATTTTCTATCATAATTTATATTACATTAATTTTATTAGAAGTGAATTCTGGGTTATTTTGTTTTCTTTCTCTATAGCATTTTATATCGCCTATTATATGTGATATATAGAAGAAAGCCTGAAATTGATATTTGAAGTAATAAATATATCATTTAGATAATCTGGATGTTGTTATTAAAATAAACCATCTGCATGACAGTGATATAGACACCTGCAAAAGTATTGGGTTTTTTTGCTATAAAAGAATACTATTTTTTTTTTTTTTTTTTTACAAAAAGATGAACATGAAACAGAACATAATAATTTCAACTTTCATTTCATCTACAGTAGATGTGTTAACTTAGAATATGATACCTTTACGTTTTTGCAATCAAAGATTAATTTACCAAATATTGATTGTCAGTCACTTTTACTGGCTTTATCTGGTCCAATACTTTTGCATAACAAAAGATTGTGTGATGTGCAACCCAAATGTGCCATGTTCTATGTTGAAACACATCTATATATAAATATCAGGAAATTAAAGCTAAAATTTGGATCTATAATATCTTATTCATAATCTTATATCAACACAAATGTCTTCAGAACATGCCTTGCTTTTCAAATCCTTTTAAAAGGAAGTGTACTTGTATTAGTTTAAGTCTAGAGTCTTAGTATGTCTTATGAAGGCCGATTTCTCCTAGTATCCCTTAAACATGCTGAGGATTTTAACACTTTTTAACGGGAGACACTTCTGTCTTCAAATCCATTTTTAATTCAAATTTCTCAAGAGGAACAGACTTATGAAACATGACAGCTGATATCTAATCCCCAGAGGAATCAGAAAGGCATGGTTTTAGAATGATCTCACCTAATGCAAGCGAGCAGGTGATGTGAAACACTTTCCAGCTATCCTCATGCCCCTTTTGCTTTAATTAACATTCCCTGTTCTGACACCAGTGATGCAGATGTCAATTCCTCTCCAGCGGACTGATGTTGGGAGCGAAGTGATGGACTTGATTTCAGGTAATCTAACCAGGGAGTTGCTGACAGAAGTAGCTGTGTGTTACAGCGTATGACATTTCTCTGTCATCCCCACTTGGCTGGAATGAGAGGCGCTGTCTTGCGAATCTGTCCTGCTGAGACACCCAGCTTCGAAATGTTTTCTACATGGTTAAACCTCCCATAGGAGATGCTGACTTGGATTACCTCACTGTACTTTTTTTTCTCCTCGCTGCTGAGGAGAATAGGATGTTGAAAGCTCAGACTGTAGATTCTTGTCATTCAGGTACGTGAATAAGAAAAGTAACTTGAGGAATGGGGATTTTGGCATTAATGAGGAAATGAACTCCCAGAAGAGAGTAATGACGCCAAAGTCTTGTTAACAGTTAGACATGATAGGTGGTGTCCATGTTTAGTGAAGCTGCACAATGACAGTTCATTTGATTTCATTTGGCTGTGCTAATGTATTGTATATATATATATATATAAATACTCCTGACAATGTCAGTGCATACCGCTGATGAGATGGTGAATGGTGTTCTGCGGATCTCCTCCCAAACCTAAATCAGTGGGCTTCTGAACATTCTGTGGTGCTACTTGGCAGCATTGATGCCAAAAGTTCTAAATTGTATTCAGGTCTGGAGAACATGAGTTCCTGTGCTTTATGTAGAAAATGCCTACACTTGCCAGATGAGGCCGAGCATTGTCATGCTACAGTTGAAACCCATGACCCACTGCACCAGCATATGTATTGTTATTAGTAGTAGTTATTCCTTCCCAAACCATCACTGACCCACCACCAAACTGATCATGCTGCATGATGAACATTACCCATGGCATCTCCAGACTGTTTCATGTCTGTCACATGTGGTTCATCTGAACCTGCTCTCAATCCATTAAGAAAAAAAGGTGCGAATGGCAGACCTGCCAATTCTGATGTTCTATGGCAAATATCAGTTGATCTACATGGTCTGGGCCATGAGCACAGGTCTCACTATAGAGGCCACAGGCATACAAACCTGCTTATGATCTTCTCTTAACAGATAACTTTGCCTAAACTGTGAGGAATATGTTTAGAACCAGGCACTGCTATGATCTGCTTTGCACACATAATTATACTTTTAGCTAAGCTGAGATAAAAGGTAACATGTCAGCATGGTGCATGTCACATTAACTGCTAGGCATGTCACATGTTAGACATTAATTATCTGATTAAAGTGCTTACTGACTATAGCAAGTATTCAGCAACATATTAACAAATTGATATTGCTTTATTTATTGCTCTTGTGTTATTATGTTAAATAAAAAATATATAGGAATTATATAAAATATTATTTATTAATGACTACTTCAGTGCAGAGCTCTGTTTTATAGTGCAAATTCATAATTAGGTCATGTAAACAGATAGATGAGCTCAGTTAGTCTGGCAGCATAACATTCCCCATGACATCTCCAGACTCTTTCACATCTGTGACATGTGCTCAATGTGAAGCTGTTCTCATTTGTGAAGAGAAGAGCGAATGAAGAGAATGATGGACCTGCCAATTCAGGTCTTCTTTGGAAAATGCCAATCGAGGTGCATGGTGCTGGGTCATGAGCACAGATCCAAGTAGAGGATGTCGGGTCATCGTTCCTCACTTATAGAGTCAGTTTGGTCAGAAACATGCATACCAGTAGCCTGCTGGAGGTCATTTTGTAGGACTCTTGCAGTGATCCTTCTGTTCTTCTTCACACAAACAAGCAGATAAAGGTCCTGCTGCTGTGTTGTTCCCCTTCTATGGCCCTGTCCAGCTCTCCTCGTGTAACAGCTCGTCTCTTGGTATTTTCTTATGCTCTTGAAACTGTGCAGGTAGTGACACCAGACGTCCTTGTGATGACACGTATAATTGTGCCATCTTAGAGGAGCTGGAGTACCTGTGCAACTTGATTGTGTTGCAGGTACTGCCTCATGATACAAGTAGTGAAGAGGACCCTAAAATAACACAAAACTAGAGACAAATCAGTCAGGAAGGATGAGAATTCAACTGTCTATGGCTATCACCTGCAAAACCATTGCCCCTGCAGTGCACCTGTTGTTGCATTCATTTTCCACCAAAGCAAAGAAACTGATTCACAATCACTTATGCTTCCAAAGTGTGTGTATGCATGTGTGTGTACACATGCAATCCTTTTCATAGCTTTATTAACTGAGAGAAGCAAAAAAAATCCTTTGTTACTGGCTCACAAATCTCTCTCTTTCTATCTCACTCTTCTTTGCTTGCATTTATAAGTCAAGTACACATTTGATACACTCTTCAGTTAAGTATGGGCAAAGGTTTATAGTCTAGTACAGAGTATTCATGAAGTGCCCTGAGTGATTTGGGGCTATAGACAATTACAGTGTAAGTGTCTCCAAAGCATTTAACAACTCTGTAGACTAAAATCAGTTTAGATGCTGTAGAAGAAAAATGTCCATTTTGTAAAAACACAGCTAGATCTTTTGTCAGCATCTGTAGTTCCATTTTAATCAAGAGACTATGACCTTGTATCCTGGTGTTTAATTATTAGAGTACCACTGCCTCCATTTAAAACTCAGCTGGACAGGATGACTAAATTCTCTGCGGGTTCATAGAGCCAGGCCTCAGGCTCATCTTCTCTTGACAGAACATTTGCCTTCTATAAACCATGTTCAGGACTATACAGCTTTTGAGGAATATGTTTAGGATCATGCACTGCTATTAGCTGCTTTATACACATAATTATACTTTTAAATAAGATGAGATAAAATGTAACATGTCAGTATGTTGCAGGGGGTCATATGTTAGACATTAATCGTCTGAAAAAAATGCATAGGCCCTATAGCAGTTTTCAGCTTAACGGCTTATTAGTGCTTTATTTACTGCTCTTAAGTTAGATTGAAGACTGCTTCTTAAAATAAATAATTATAATTATAATTAAAAAAAAAATATATATATATATATATATAAATATATATATATATATATATATATATATATATATATATATATATAAATAAATAAATAAATAAATAAATAAATAATTATTAATAACTTATCACTAAAATGATGAATCTATAGTTGTGATCTTAATCATATCTAAACTATATCAAAATGAGAATTCTGTTATAAATTATAATATAACTTTCTCTTCATATATTATATATTATAAATATTTTTAATTATTATTATAAATTATATTTCTAAATGGCTGATAATTCTAATTATTAATACATAATACTATAAAGGTGCTGTTGAATTTTTGAGTCTGACTGATCAAAAGGTGTTGCACAGTTCTGGACAGTTGAAGATTAGAAAAAGATGTTTTTTTTTTAAATTCAATTTATCTTTATAGCACTTTTAACAATTGGCATTGTCTCGAAGCTTTACAGAACTATATAAATAGAATAAAAATTGTAAAGTTTACAATTAAAATACAATATATCTCTACCATCTATCTAACTATCCCAAATGAGCAAGCCTCAGGAGGAACCAGACTCAGAAGGGAACTCATTCTCATTTTGCTGACACTGAACAGTAAATAATGTAAATGTAAATAATGTTCTTTCAACAACAGTTTGTAGTCAAGTGGAAGTATGCAACCAAGAGCTCCTGAGGAACTAATAGGTCAGCGCAATTATAGAATTAACAGTAATTCCTTCCTGCCAAAGTCGCTGATGAAGACCCGAGCACATAGCTGAATGACGCAGTGGCAGTTCAAACACAACGTTCAAGTGGTTGTACCCAAAGTGGTTGTTATTATCTGTTTAAAGAAACATGTTGGTAATGGATCCAGCATTCAGGTTGATAATTTTGAAGAAGAAATTAGTGAAATTATTTAGTCTCTCAATGGGAATAAAACAATACAAAAGTGCTGATCAGAAACAGTAATATTATCGACAGCATTATCTATTAAATTGTTTGATTTTAAATTACTGTAGTAGTCTGGATTTTCTGCCTGATTATTTCAGTTTTTCCACTGAAATAATTCCTGATGTCATAGCTCCTGCATATGGATGGTGTACGCTTTTCTTCAGTGGTTTTACTCCTAGTTAATTTTGCTACAGTTTTAAATAAAAATGTAGGATTATTTTTGTTATCTTCAATCAGGGTGGAGAGATATACTGATCTAGTCACACTAAGAGATTTTTTGTAGCTCAGAAGGCTTTCATTTTATGCTAATTAAAATACTGATAATTTAGTTTAACGCTATTTACGTTCTAATTTCCTAATTGGTTATTTTAAGGTTTGTGTGTGGTCATCATACCAGGGTGGCCGTATTTTCTCTTTAATTATTTTTTTTTAAGTGGAGCTACAATATCTAGAGTGAAACGAAACATTAACTCTATGTAATCAGTCACCTGATCAAGTTCTGAGGGGTCAGATGGCGATCCAGTCATGGATGATAATTCTGGGAGACTACTGGTAAATCTCTTTGCAATGACATGACCGAAAATAAAATTTGACCAAAAATTTCAACCGAAATGAAATGAGGGTATGAGATTCCGACTGCGGAAGTCTTCTGACTGTGGGCTGTAGTGTGACTATATTTCCTATATTTTATCCAAGGGTTGGATTGAGATCAAGAGTGACCTCCATTATGAGTAGATCCTATTACGTTCTGATTAACCCCTTTCTGATTAACCCCCTTAACTGCTTTTCTCAGAGGATCTTCAACCTCATCAAAATTAATATTAAAGTCCCACATTACTGCTTTTTCTAAAAAAAAAAAAAAAAAAAAGGTTTGAAATGAAATCTGCAAATTCACACCTTAGGCGTGGCTGGAGTTTATAACTATAACCGAGTGGACAAGCTTCATTTAATGTGACTCAATTGGATTAATCCATGTTTCTGTTAAGCATGGAGCACTAAAACATCTGATCTGTAATCATTTCATTAACAGTAAGTGCTTTATATGCAAGAGATCTTATATTTAATAGTGCTAGCTTCATATCAGTGATGCTGGGTGTGCATTCACTGTGATCTTATTTTATGCTAATATGGTTACTAAAACAAATTTTCTGAGTGGAAATACATTTTTGTTTAGCTCAGGACACAGTGTCTATATTGTGAACCCTGTACGACGACTCAGTACAGCTACAGTAGCAGACTGTCAGTTTGACCTGCTTGTCTGCTCCCTGGCCCAGGCTCTGGATGGTCACAGATTAACTAGGTCTGTTCTTTGTGTTATGCTGCAAGAAATGAAAGAAGATCTTTCCTGAGTGGGATGGACACTGTCCCTTCCTATCAGGCCAACCTTGCCCTGAAAAGTGCTCCAATAATCTATGAAGGCCACATAGTTTTCAGAAAACCACATAGACATCCAGCATTTCAGCAACCATAGCATGCTTTAGGCTACATCGCCACACTGTATTAGTATGGGGCCAAAGCATACTAAAGAATTGGTCATCGCCTCCACTAATTTATGCACCTCTGCAATATTACTCTTAGTAAACTCTGACTGATGAAGACATATATCATTAGCTCCTACTGTACATGTAAAACTACTACTTGCTTGCCTAGGACCCTAAAATTACCTGTTATGTATGGCACCCTGGCTCCAGGAATTCACCTAACCTGTGCTACTGGAGCCTCTAAAGGCCTAGCTAATTTCAAATGCATTAAGGTAAAGTCTCCTATAACCAGAGTTCTTTCAGTTTTGTCAGTGGGTGCTTCACTGAGGAGAGCAAACATATGAAGCGGAGAGGAGTGGTGCTCCCGTGGGTGAGCCTTAGCGTTAGCTTTGACTTTGCAACCATGCCGCTGAGTCGTCACTCATTTGCCCCTCTGTGAGGGCTCTAATGCTGGGGTTGGTAGGTTGCTAACTCCCCCAAAGGCATCCAGATTTTCCCCTACAGACACTTCACTACTCTAACTATCGCTCAGCCTCTCTAGCGCCTCTAAAGCTAAAATCTTCTCTGTCAAAAAGCTAAATAACGTACACTTATCACAAGTAAAATAAATGCTAACAATGGAGGAAGAATTACTAAACATCCTGCAGCTCATATACTGTACAAGCAGAATGTTTGCCATAATGTTTACGTACATTTGACTTGAATATGAGCTGAATATCAAAAGATCTGAAGAAAAAAAAATAACTGTGACAGGAAAGTGAAAAATTTACAAACAAAAAGCACTAATGCAAAATACTGAGGGAAAAAGAGAAAAATAAACGGTATAATTTAAATCCTGGGACAGGCTCGAAACTTGTGGTAAACGCTTCAGAAACACCAAATTACTTTTAGGCAGCCTTTGCACACTGTAACCTCAGATTCTGGCTTCTGGCTGGCTGAAGTGGTACTTGATGCAGTCTTCTGCTATGTTTGCCTGTCTGCTGTGAGGTGTGATGTGTTTTTCATTCTGCTATTCTGCTCACCATGGTTATAAAGAGTGGTTATTATCTTTGTGTTACCATAGACTTCCTGTAGACACAAATCAGTTTAGTCATCAACAATCAGACATTTCTGTACACACTTTTTCCCCCATACCTTTCTGAATGAAACTCTATCACCACTTTTTAAAAAAATATTAGAACCAGCCAGTCAGTTGCTGAGATCACATTTTATTCTCTTGCCTCTATTTTGAGGTGAACATTAATTAAATAGCTTGACCTATGTCTGTATAGTTTTATGCATAGTGCTGCTGTCACATCACATAATTGGCTGCTTGGATCTGTCTAGGAAAGTACAGGAGAGGTCAGTGTAATTAGTCTAATTAAAAATCACAGGTTTATAGTAGCACACTATTTTAAACATGTTATAGGTTTCTGTAGTAACTGAAACTTGTATGGCATATGCGCTAAATAATTTTAGCCTGAAGATAACCTTTAGAACATGCCTTTATTTACAAGGTAAAACAATAATCTTTAATATGGTGATGAATGCTATGAGGAAATGTTTATTCAAAAACCTCTCGGATCCAGTGAGGATTTTTTTTTACAGTACAGGACTTTCTGGTTCATTGATTGAGGAGACTTTGGTGAGGAAACCACTGTTAACCACTTCTAACTAATTGATAACAATTGAAACTATTTGATAACATGATATCACATGTCTCATAGACCTTCCACAGCATTAAACATAACTATGAATGGTTAAACGTTATATGATGTGTTACATTTATTTATTTGACAAGCACTTTTCTACAAAATAAGGAAATACAAGAAAAGCGATATATCAAGTAGGGGATAATACAAGTAGTGCAAGATTTTTAATTGCATGCTAGAGGGATTTAATTGCTTGAAGTACAATGGGGACAAGTTAGGGGTTAGTTAAGTGTTCATAGAAGTGGTGGGTTTTTTGCCATTTTTTGAAGATACAGATTCTGCTGTCCATTTTAAGGTCGGAAGTTCATTCCACCACCAACAGACAATCAGTTTAAAGATTCTGAAAGGGACCTTATGTATCACTGAGCAGGCTCTACCAGGCTTTGATCAATTTGTTATGTGTTGTTTATTTATACACACACGGAGATATAAGAGGAATAATATTTATACTTTATATATTACTTATATATAAGTTTATACTTTATATGTAATATATATTTCCTATAACATTGTGTCCAGTTGTGCATTAACCCTCTGTGTGATGGGTATAAAAGTGTGCTGTGTATGTGTAAGTAAGAGCCATAGCCAACAGATAAAGGATAGCAGGAAAGGAAGCCTTTATCCGGGTGAATAATGAGCTTTGGCTATTTAATGTTCTCCAGTGAATAAATATTAGGCACATGACTGTTTGAGTTGGCTGAACTCCGGATGTCCTGAAGATCCCAAAGTACAGACAGATTGAGATTTAGAGTTCCCTAGCTTCTAATTTGAAATGGCTTTCTTTCCTTACTTCAGTGCAATGAATACATTGTGCTGTTTTGTACAGTACTAGCAATATCCTTTTTGACATCTGTTAAAGTATACGATTAGTGGAAGCATGTCTCTAATGGAGGAAGGAGAAAAGGACACCTCCTGTGTCCTCTTAGCTTAATGGACTGCCCAAACAAATGAGCTGTTTCAGCATTTTGGATAAAGGCTTCTGGTGTTAATGTCTTAAAGTGCAACATCAATTTAATCTCTTTTAAATGTTGGTTTAGAGCAGGCTTTTTAAAAGCGATGAAATAAGAAAACACACTTTCCTTCCTGAGCTTTTATTAAAGGCTACAGCGTTTCTGCCACACAGTATATGAGAGCTGTCCCAGTGAGCCTGCCGCAGCTGTCTATGTTGCCCTTTGTTATTGTCAAGCAATTAAAGTCTGCAAAAAGCACAGCTGTAAAAAAAAAAAAAGCTCAGTCAGGCTCTCAGGAGAGGATGAGATGAGGCAGATGATCTCAGCGAGACACTGTTTGTGACATAATCAGTGAGGAGCATGACTTATCTAGAGCGGCCGCCTGCGTTTCTGATGAGAAGGCTGCTGTGATGTGCCAGTTTCACCACCATAAAAAAAGACTTAACACACAGTCAGAGCCATGTAAGTGTTGGCCTCAGAAAACAACAAACTAATACAGAGGGAGGGAAATGCAGTGAGAAAGAAGGGGGAGAAATGAAGAGCTGGAGAAGGAGAAGGAGTAGAAAAAGCCCTGTCTGTGGTGAACACATCATTTAGTCATTGCTTTGCCAATAATTTACTGTAGCTAAATAAGTGGCTCATTTGGTGATACAACTGTGTGGAAAATAAGAAAACATTCAGTATCGCTAGCTGTACAATACAGTATATGTCTCGTATCTATTTAAAGTAACAGATGAAACACAGGATTTTTTTTTTTTAATCTTTGAAGTCATGATTCCTATGATCTGTGCACATCAGTACTAAACGTGCATGCACACTGTTTAAATGTCTGAGTGACAAAAAAAAAAATATCTGCTGTCATTTTAGGCATTTTAGGCTTGGCAAGATTAAAGCTGCCTGCTTTTTGAAAGCCTTTTTCCATGCCTGTCGAAACAACAGAGTGAATACGGACGACCTTGAGTTGTTTTCATCAGACTGTAGCGTATCGCCATCTTGAGTGTGAGTCTTCCAGACAGAGACGTCTGATCTGAGGTTAGAGCACAATCCGTAGTAAACATATTGAGTGACAGATCACATCAACAGACTGGCCACTCCCACTGCTCATAGGACCCTTCAGTTCTGCAAAAAGCAGGAGCTGTCAGGGTAGAGACAAGGAAGGGATGAGAGAGGAGAGAGAGATAGAGGGAGATAAATAAAATAAAAGCAAGAGTGGTTGGCTAATAACTCTTAGCATTACTTGAGGACTTTCAGTAATGAATCTAGAGCAACCAAATATTATTTTGTCCAAAAGTCCATAAGGATAGACCTGACAAAATTTGAGAGTTTCTATTCAGGCACCAAAGATGCACTCAAAGGAACATCATTTACCTTAAGCATTGCCTGTATTAAAAAAAATCTCACATGGCCATGGCTAATCCTCTGCTATATCACCTCAGACTCCTTTGATATGGCTGCAGAGAATGAAGATTAATCATCGCTGCCATTTGAAATTAGACACAGGTGGCATGGACGTTTGTGTGTGTGTGTGTGTGTGTATGTATGTGTAAGAGAGAGAGAGAGAAAGAGAGAGGGTGGAAGACAGGGAGATAATTAGCTCTGTTCTAATTTACCTTTCCATATGGACAATGTTATTTCCATTATATTTTCCCATGTCTTCTGCACAAGAAAAATAGAATTCTAAAAAATAAGTGTACACACCTATTTATTCAATCATTTATATTTAATTACTAGAATATACACTAATCATCTATCTATCTATCTATCTATCTATCTATCTATCTATCTATCTATCTATCTATCTATCTATCTATCTATCTATATATGATTAGTTCCATATGATAATAGGTGATAATATATATACATATATATATACCGTAAAACTTCAAATAATAGCCCGGGCTTCTATTTACCCAAATCGCCGAACTGCACCGGCTTGTATTTGAAACAGGCGTCTATAAGAGACAGGCCTTTAATTTAGTGTTGAGATGTTCAAGCATGACAGTAGGAGGTTACCACATTATATTACGTTTTATTTATAATTTATAGTTGTGCGTCTTCTGACTGAAAAGTCGTTGCGCTTCAGGAATTTGTCCAGCCAGCCAGCGCTTGCAGTAAAACTCTCCTCATCCCTGCCGTCATACACTTCTTTTGCCTTGGCCCTGATCATTTTACGTGAGACTCTGAGATGCTTTGTCCGCATGCTGTGGATCCACTCACACACGCTCACCTCCAGCTCTTCACTGGCCTTCTTCCTCCCTCCACCTCGCAGTCTGGCCCTTTTGTCGTCTTCCTCGGACAGACGTTGCAGTTCAGCTTTATTTTTACGCCATTCTCGCACTCTCTTTGCATCAACCGAGAAATGTCTTGCCGCTGCTTCTCCCAAATTTTTTTCGGCAAATTTGACAACTGTCAGCTTAAATGTCAAATCATACTTTTTTCTTTTTGTCTCCATGGTGGTATTGAGAGAATTAAGAAAAACTGAAGACTAAAAGAAAGTTCGTTAACCTCTTTGTTATGTTGCCATAGTGATGAGTCGTTCATGAACGTTTGCGTATGTCACGTGGAATCTAATCAAAACATAGAACAGACGATCTGACGGGTTTTAGAAGATCAAATACAACCCGATACTAAAAAACAGACCCGGCCTCTATTTGAGACCGGCCTTTATTTACCCAAACCTGTCGTCACACCAGGCGTTTAAAAGAGACAGGCGTCTATTTGGGACTCGGCTATTATTTGAAGTTTTACGGTATATATATATTTACATCAATGTAAATAAACATCGACAGCTTGTGTAGCTAAAAGTAACACTAATAGTAATAGTAATATAAAGTGTAAATATTTTGTACTGTGCTTTAGTATATACTCACACATTCTCAGAATTATCTCTTTCAAGTAAGAGCATATCCAGAGGCAAAAGGCCATCGCACAACAACATAAAGCCCTAATGTACGGGAGGCCTCATCAGCCTGTGTAGTAAATTTATTCATTATTCAGCATTGCATAATTGCGACAGTCAGGCGATCCACATGCATAAGCCCGACAATGTGGAAAGACAAAATACATGGAATTAGGAATCTAGGGAATATAGCAAAACTGAAACAACAATTACAAACAAAGAGAACATCATTATAACATTAAACCAAGAAATTAAAAACAAAGAGAAAACAAATAAAACAGTAAATAATTAATTCATAGTCTACAAGTAACATGCCTCATGTCCTCAGACACTCACACACATGGTTCTCAGGGCATTTCATATCAAATGTAGAAGATTAAAAGTTGTGGCAGTAAACACAGTTGAACACGGACACAATGATCTTTTTCAGAGTAAAATGCAAGCAAGTTAAATACAACTTTAAAATCTAATATTTTGTCATACATTTTTTTTATATTAGCTACAAATCTTTGTTTTATTTGAAATGGTAAATAAAAATGTAGAATAAAAGTCATAATAGTATAATATAGGCAAAAAAATGAATTCAAATATATCTGGTAAAAACTACAAACCTATATAATAAAAAAAAAACTTTTTGGCACATGAATTTGTTCAAGCTGTAGGTGACATAAGTGAAGTGCTAGGCATTTCTTTCCCTCGCAGCAGGGAAATCCATCAATAAAGGATTTGCTCTGCTGAAAAGAAAATATAAAACTGCTCAGTAGGATCCAGATATGTGAGTCCATTGGGAAAATTTAATTCATTGTTTTCATTATTTTTGGAAAAAATATTCAGTTTATATAAGGTCTCATACCTCAGGGATGCAGTTAGGTTAGGTTAGGTTAGCATATTTATTAATTAGACAATGTCAAACAATTCCAAAATGTGAGACAGTGACAGTCAGATGTTTGTAGGACAGATGTTTGTGTTCTAGGAAGTGGATTTTATGTTGGGTTCCGGTGCATAACAGTCTAGTATGTTGATTGTTGCAAGAGGTTTGGTGAAGGAACTTCAGATGCTTTGTCACTGATACAGCAGAGGACCATGTATGGGATGATGTACCTGGTTGAAACTGTGTGGTTTGTTTTAATATATCTGTCAACAAAGTTCTACTAAGCTGGTTTAAGTAACTGTGCACATTCGCCCACATTCTTGCCCATTTGTCTCCTGAAAAAACTGGAAAGGATTCAACTGCATAACTAGGTAGTGGTGCATTGAGTTCTGGGTGTACTTACATAATGGGAGATACTGAGCCCAATCCTCGTGTGCACAAGCAATTAATGACATGAATGAATTAATGAATGGTAAGTCTGTGGATGTTGGTAATCATTAGGTCACCAGTACTGTGCCTTCTACAGGTGCTATGTCCTCTGTGTACTGGAATATTCTGTTGATGGGGTCATGTGTGCACCATGTAGTGAACTTGCTTCTCAAATAGGTGGCAGAAAAAAATTTGGACTGGTGGGCTGGCAGAGGGAACTTGTATCACTGGTGTGTGGGCAATCTCTTTATCAGTGTATGCAATTTTTTCCCATAAGACTTTGCAGAGAAAATAAGAGATCAATTAAGTGTTTCAGGCAAGAGCCACTTAAATGACAAGCACCTGAGCAGCCTGTGTGGATAAAAATGGCCATATGCTTCTGATTTTCAACTGAAGTAACCGACATGAGCATGTTACATTAGCAAAATGGGAGGAAAAGGACAGTTGATTGTCCATGGTTACACCAAGGTTGTAAGCAGTGGCCGAAGGGGAGATCAGAAACTTGTGCAGGGATATCGCAAGATCCTGGCCTGGGGATGAATCACTTGGGATTGGGTTTCAGATGATGAGCCGCCATCCATGATGATATGTCTACCAGACATGCTGAGATCCGAGCAGAAGCCATGGTATCCATGGTTCTGTGAGACATAGACAGACTATAAACATTTGTTAATTATAAACAATGTATTCAAGAATTTTGGAAAGAAAAGAGAGAAGTGATACCTGTCTGTAGTTACTGATGTCTAATTGATACAGAGCGAGTTTTGTCAGGGTGGGAATAACCCTTGCTCTCTTAAAGGTGGTTTGTACATGGCTAGATGTTATGGATCCATTGATGATTGTGTTGAGGAAAGGAAGGAGGTCTTGTGAGATGGTCCGGAGCATAATGGAAGGAATTGGATTCAGGGGACAGGTGGTAGGATTGTGAGACTGGATGACTTTTAGAATCTCTTCTGCTGCTACAGAAATATGTAAAATGAAGGAGCAGGGCAATCATGGCTATGTAATGTAGGTGTAGTCAGGACACGTGAAGATCTGGCAGATTTTCTCAATCTTCTTATTGTAAGTCTTCAGCAACCATTGCGGAAGAAGCAGGTGGAGAATATGGGTTGAGTTGTAAAGAGAAGATGTTGTGGAGCTTATGAGGATCTTATGCAGAAGCTTCAAGCTTTTCCCTGTAGAATGCAGTCTTGGCAGAAGTCATGTCCGAGGAGAATTTGGACCGAAGTGCATGGTAAGATGCGAGATCTTACTTGAGTTGTGATTTCTTTCACTAATTTCTGCAGATCTTAGTTCTCTCTGATTGCTGCACAGCACATCTCACACCCAAAAAGAAGGACAAGAAGTTTTCCTGGGTTTAATGGACAGAGGGCAGATGAGGTCAATGATTGAGGAAAGAGAGAAGAGGAAAGTGTCTGTGGGTCCAGGCGTGGGGAGGAAAAAGAATCTGGAAGAGATTAAAGAAAGCAGAAAGCTACAGTGGAAGGGACGATAGAGTGGAAATTTTGACAGGTAAGAGAGATGCAGAAATATGGTTTTAGGTAGGATAGGGAGAGTGATAGTGAAGGATACCAGGTAATGGTGAGAGATATGAGGTGGGGTAGAAGTCAGAAGATTGACTGATTGCATGTCCCAAAGTGGTTTATTCCTCAACTTATCTTTTAGTAGCTAGCTGGCAAATTTATTATCAGAACTCTGATAATAAATTACATTCTAACAAGACTACAATGTAAAGGTTTTTATTTTATTCTTATTTTCTCATAATTAAATAAAAACACAGCCTTAATGGACATTTGTCTAAATGTGAAGATTGTTGGTGTTTGCTCATCTTTGTAGGATTATTTTACACTAAATGCACTATTAAGTATATTTGAAATATCTGAAAACACTACATGTTTATCTCATTCAGTCTTATATAACAGCATCTGTTGCCTTTATTGTTATTTATTTATTTTTTATTTTTATTTTTTTTTTCTGTGCAGCCCAGGGCTTCCTCTCTTCCAGCTCACTGAGTAGACATGTCACTTTGACGGGTGTTATTTGTGGAGATGGCACTGCTGGACTTGCTTGCGGTCTCCAGTGATCCAGCCAGCTGCATGTTGCAGTAGTGAAATCCCAGAGGTCTCTAGCACAGTTAGCCAGAGATTATTCAGCCATGTTAATCATTACACACTTTTTAGATCAAAATCGCTCATTTACAACTAAAAATATAATACTGCAAATAATTTTTTTGTCATTTCACTTTTGTAAATAAACATGAGAGTCATATTTATAATCATAAATGGAAAGGGTTATATTTAAATTTATATCTCATATTAATATTTTTCTGATGTGATGATTTGTTACAAGATTTATGATATATAAGTGATTATATTTAGAAACAAATGTGAATAACAAAGTGTGAAAAAAAACCCCAGTGATTTTAGTTCCTACTATTTCACCTTTATCACGTTATCACGTTGTATTATCATCTGCTGTCGGGTATGTCTTCATGGTAATTTTCAGAAATATTGTTTAGTCTTCTTTAGTAATTGACATGGAGTGAAACATGTATCAGGTATTTTTAATTGTATTACAGTAAATTCAACAGACAGCCTAGCTCAATGTAATATATTGCTAAGTAGGAATATAAACATGGAGTGGTGTGTGGTGTAGGGCTAGGGCTTCTGGGGGCATCTAAGGGTTGTCTGTAAATGCTGTTGTCCAATCATGGTGCAACAAAGCACGATGGATCAGTCAGCTTGCTGTATAGCCCTGAGAAATGAATTGCTTTAAAGGACATGATATAAAAAGTGACATTCATCTGCATAGACGGGTGCACAACAATCACTATCACATTTTGATTTTCCAACACTTTGTTGCTGTGATGTTAATCTGACATATCAGTATTCATATCATTCTACTCTAAAAATAGTTAGTGAATAAATACACTGTGTGCCATTTAACTTGCCAAAATGAAGTCATTTGACTAGAGCGCTCTTGATGTGAATAAAAGTAATGATGGGGATTGTAGCTGGGGAACCATCATACCCTTAAAATAATATGATGCCATGATCCACCGTGGTCCAAAAATAAACCGTTGGCTCAAACACAATGCTACACACATTTGTCATTGCAATTCCAATATAATGCCCTTCTAAATTTGTCTCCAACTTTTCCCTTAACTGAAGTGACTAGCATAACTAGTGACTAGTCAGTCAGATATGAGTTAGATTTATCAGCAATTTCATGCAGATACAATATTTAACAAAATGAAGATATATATATAGGAAATATTACAATGCACTTGTAACCCACTAATGACCCATCATGAGAAAAACTAGGCAGCTCATGAACAGGGTGGCTAGTTTTATTTTTTATTAAAGGTGATAGTTTATAGATGGTTATACTATTATAGAAGGGGATAATCTTATAAAAGGTAATAGCCTTATTAAAGGTGACAAATGGCCTTATCCTGTCTAAAAATTTGATTGAATTTTATATCTAAGCACTTAGGGAAAAAAGTTTCTTATCAATATTGTATCTGTAAATGTAAAACCACACTATTGGGTCATTGTGCCTTAAATGGGCTCCTCAACCTGCTGGTAGACTTTGGAGGAAAAAAGATTCTGAAATAGTTTTGAATGTGATCCTATTAATAAAAACTGGAAACCTTTTTTTATTAATGAAAAGTAAAATAAAACATTGTAATTATTTATCCAAAAGACATCAGCTGATGTAATGATAATAATTTTGATGTCATCTGAGCCAGCTGATATTACAGCTGTGTTATTATTGGACTAAAAAAATTACATTTCTAGCTTATAATTCATCTCAAAGCAATCTAGTTAGTAATACAATACAAATACAATTATTCTGTAAATACAATAAACCTAAGAAGAAAAGCATGTAGGTTCGAGTTACAAGAATTGAGAAAATAACTTCTCGAAAAAAAAGCTATACTGTCAGATGATGTTGATCAATTTAATTAGAAAATCATAGAACTGCATGAAAAATGTTATAATGTCAGGATGTTCTAGCCCATTAAAATGTTAAAACAACCCTATATCAAATAAAGTGTCTTGATTCAGGTGTCAACCAGACATCAAAATTACATCTGTATATAAAAAAACTTTGTACAGTGGTTTAGGCTCATGGTATCTTAAGTCTGTAACCTAGTGAACAAGAGTTAATGTATTCAATGATAGAGATTTGAAAGCACTTTTGTACGTTGCTCTGGATAAGGGCGTCTCACAAATGCTGTAAATGTAAATGTAAATGTGTTCAGTAGTGTTGAGCTCTGTGCAGTACAGTGGAGTGCACAGAGCTCAAGGGCATTGTGCACAAGGGCATTGTCATGCATTGTCATGTATTTGGAATCCTAGTTCTAATGAAAAGAAATTGGAATGCTATAGTAGAGAAAGACTATACTGTACAATCCTGCGTGCTTCCAATTTTGTGCAAGTACATTTACATTTACATTTACAGCATTTGGCAGACGCCCTTATCCAGAGCGACGTACATAAGTGCTTAAATCTCTAACAGTCGAACAGCAAGTATGAGTATAATGGCAAGTTGTCCACAAACCTTTGGTCATATTGTGGCACGGTGGCTTAGTGGACCGGTTTCCTCCCCCGGTCCAAAGACATGCATGGTAGGTTGATTGGCATCTCTGGAAAATTGTCCGTAGTGTGTGATTGCGTGAGTGAATGAGTGTGTGTGTGCCCTGCGATGGGTTGGCAGTCCGTCCAGGGTGTATCCTGCCTTGATGCCCGATGACGCCTGAGGTAGTTCGGATAAGCGGTAGAAAATGAGTGAGTGAGTGTAGTCCCCAGCACTATTCCCACCCTGACACTGCATCCACACCCACAAACAACAAGCTTAGCATGCCAGTGATATCAACCATTCACAAGAATTTCCTCTAACTATGCAGCACTGATTAATAGTACAGGTCCAAATGCATAATTATGTACCCTGACCCGTTGCTCAGTTATAAATGAGAGGGAGAAAAGGGGCATCTGTTTATGTTAACAATGGCTAATTGTGTCTATAATTATTGACATGCTTTAATTAAATCATTCTAATTACATCACCTACAGTGTTGGTTATATGAAAATCATAAGTATATAATTATACCTTGGGGTGGCTAAATACTTAATTACAATTTTTGAACATGTCTCAAAGATATTAATGAGTATTTATAGGGCATTTCTTGGTGATGTGCAGTTTTATCTACACACACACACACACACACACACACACACACACACACACACACACACACACACACACACATATATATATACATGAGTATATATATATATATATATATATATATATATATATATATATATATATATATATATATATATATATATATATATACTGTATATATATATATATATATATATATATATATATATATATATATATATATATATATATATATAATTCTCCTGGCAACTGCCAAACCAAGACATGTCTCCAATGCTCTAGAGTCAAGTGGCGCCATGCTTTACACCACTGCATCTGACTCTTTGCATTGCACTTGGTGATGTAAGGCTTGGATGCAGCTGCTTGGCCATGGAAACCAGTTCTCTCTACACACTGTTTGAAACCAATTCTCTCTACACACATGAAGTTTGGAGGTCTGTAGCTATTGAATCTGCAGAAATTCGACTTCTGTAAACTGTGTGCCACTGTGACCCCACTCTGTGATTTTACGTGGCCTACTACTTCATGGCTGAGTTGCTTTTTTTTCCCAATTGCTTCCACTGTGTTATTATAGCACTAACAGTTGACCGTAGAATATTTAGTAGTGAGGAACTTTCCCGAATGGACATATTGCACAGTTAGCAACCTATCATGGTACCATGATTGAATTCACTGAGCTTATGGGAACGACCCATTCAGTCAAAAATGTTTGTAGAAGCAGTCTGCATGCCTAGATACTTGAGTTTATACACATGTGGCCAATTCAATGATTTGGAGGGTTGTGCCAAAACTTGGTAATATAGTTTATCTGCCTGTATTTCTAGGCATTGAGGACATCATTAATCATGACTTAAACTCTAACTCTTCATTTGCCTGCAGATACTCACTATTGTACCACTCTCAAGCCCTGAGGTGAACAAGCTGCCTCCTGCTACAGCCAAATATTTAAAAAAAAAGTTTTTGTACATACATAAGTTGCCTTGTTTCCACATCTGTGGTATGGCTTTTTCACAAAGATTCTTTCATAAAGACCACTTCTGGCCAGACTTCTCCAGACAGTAGATGGGCGTACCTGGTTCCCACTGGTTTCCACCAGTTCATTGCTGGTGGCACTGCTCGACATCTTTCAATGTCAAAGTGAAGTAAGCATGACATGTCGTTCATCTGCTGCATTCCAAGCCCGACCACTGGGACTATGGTCCTTAAAATTGCATTTCTTTGTGCTACTTCAAAATAGCTTGAAGAGCACATCTTGAAACCCCAGTCTGCATTGAAATCTTGTATCTAACTACCTTGTTTCTTGTTGCTGTGCTCAGTCTTCCCATGGTGTATGACCTGTGACATGAAACTGTCTTCTACAAATTCACCTTTGTTTGGCTGTTCCTCACCCAGTTTTAAGCCTCCTGCTCAGCTGATTCGCTTTTAGTTACTGACTGTGTGTCAACCTATAAAACATGACATTGATGATAATTATCACCTACTTGTAATAATTGGTCAATCATACATATGATTCTGATCCTACAAAACCCATGAACTTGTGCAAGGGTAAGAATTGATGCTGGTCTCAAGCGAAATGGTAGTCACACAAAATATTCATTTGATTTAGATTGTTATTTAATATAGATTCATTTGAGTTGATTGATTTAGACAGTATATTGTTAGCTCACTTCATATATACTGTATATATATATATCTATATATATATATATCTATATATATATATATATATATATATATATATATATATATACATACTGTATACACATCTTTTTCACTTGGCTAGAATGATAACAGATACAGTTCCACATGTTATACTCAAATGGTTTTCTCCACTGAGTTATGGTAGTGGACTGAATTGAGTAAGTATGATCTATTGCTGTTAGTTATTACACTATCTTTGTAAAGGCTACAGTTAAGCGACTTTGGAAATGAGAGTGATTTGTGTCCAGTATGGAAGGGAAGAGAAATGATGGTAAAAGCAACTGGGACTGTCTGATCAATAATGTATTTCTGCTCAGTTTGAAAACAACATCACTCATTCTGCACCACAGCGTTAACTTTTATCAATATATTTTTTTCCCTTCTGGAAAATGCACAAAGGAGAATACAGTGCATTGAACATTTAATTATTTTGCACATCAAAGATATGAACTCTGTAATACAGATTCCTCTGCACCAGCTCAGACAAGAAAAAAAAAAACCTTCTAAATATTGGACTTTAATTTTCTCACAGACGACTCTGTAATTGATGACCTACTTTTTTGATAGCAACGTCATTAAACAAGCTTAGAACAAAAGTTAGGATTCCTTACTCTCTGAAATCAGTCTTTATTGCCTGTGTCACATTTTTCCCCTTTGGGCTCAATGAGGGTATGACCTTGCATCTTTCTCAAAAAACACAGCTTTTGTGCTCTGTATTGTTAAAGGAATTGAGTTCTATGAATGAAGAACAACTGAAATCAGGGAAGAAATCTTTGCCTCTTAAGCCATGACTAATTTAAGACCAAAGCCTGCAAACACTCAGAAGTAATCCTCCAATCTTCTCCTACAGTCCACAACCTTTGATGAAAGTCAATGAAGATCAAGGGAGTCTGTCAAGTGCTTTCCAATTTGTCAGACCTAATATAAATGAAAGTCACCCTTCAAAGCAATGTTGCATTGTTGAACTCAAAGTTCCTTCTCAACAGGTCAGTCACCATGCTACTAATTTTGACTGAACAACAGCACTATGCAATTTTATTCACTCATTTCCAATATTCGGTAGTCACCATGATTAAAGAAGACATTTTACGCCTTCTGTCTTTAATATACCCTTTTATCTTACAAATTCTATTTTTTCCCTTGCTTTCTTTCTTTTTCCTTGCGACATTTTATTGCATAGCAGAAGTACATAAAATTGGTTACAGAATTATTGCCATGATTCATGAAATGAGAAAAATGAATATGTAAAATTTGTGCTGTATAGTTTAATTTTAAACTAGCATATTATTATTTCTTTTATATCCTGAGGTAACATAGGCTTTGTGCTTGTTCTTGAGTATAAAGACCCTACAGGAAGTGTTCTCTTCTATAGACTCCTGCTGAAACCAAAAAGAATCCAAGTATTGGCCAAGTTTGAAATGAAACAATTTTATTGCAGAACAATAAAATATAGACTACGCTGAAAAGAATGTGTGAGACGAACAACACTTTCAGGGGTCCTAAACAGGTTCAGCTTACATCCATTTTATAGTCATGTGATCTACTAATCAATAACTATAAATTTTTCTGTAATGTGCATATTTAATAATAATAATAATAATAATAATAATAATAATAATAATAATAATAATAATAATAATAATAATAAAAACAAAAACACAGGGGCATGATGGCTTAGTGGTTAGCACGTTCGCCTCACACCTCCAGGGTCGGGGTTCGATTCCCGCCTCCACCTTGGTGTGTGGAGTTTGCATGTTCTCCCCGTGCCTTGGGGGTTTCCTCCGGGTACTCCGGTTTCCTCCCCCTGTCCAAAGACATGCATGGTAGGTTGATTGGCATCTCTGGAAAAATTGTCCCTAGTGTGTGATTGCGTGAGTGAATGAGAGTGTGTGTGTGCCCTGCCATGGGTTGGCACTCCGTCCAGGGTGTATCCTGCCTTGATGCCCGATGACGCCTGAGATAGGCACAGGCTCCCCGTGACCCGAGGTAGTTCGGATAAGCGGTAGAAGATGAATGAATGAATGAATGAATAAAAACACAATACTAAACACAGCACTAAAACTATTGGCACCAGCAGTTTTATGTTTTGTTTTCTCGGAGTAAGACTCCTCTGGAAAGAATAATATATTTAAACATTACTTCTGTATGTCATCAAATCCAGGTTGTGTTAGGATCATAAACTTCTTTAGATCATATCTGGTTGACTTGATATTACTTTAGAGCACACTGACCATTACTAAACTACTAACATTTACTAATATTTGATGCAGGCTTTACCACCTGGGTCATGACATTTTTAAGTTCAAATGGAAGAAACTGCAGAGCCCAACTGATATCTAAAAAAATAAGAGAAAATGTGAAAGATTAAAGCCAAGACTTTCTTGCCAGTAAAAGTAATGGGATTCCACAGTGTTCTCATCTTAATCAAGTCAATCTTCAAGTGATATATTGGCATAAAAGATAGCACAAAAACCTAAAAAAAAATATATGAATTTGTATAGCATAAAAGAAGTACAATCCTAAAATAAATATATTACACATGGAATAGGGATGTGGGATGTTTTCATTTTTAAATGGGAAAATGGGTTGTGAAATGCATCATTTAGCTTGCTAATAAATTACAGATGGTGTTCTCTGTATTTTAGTTACCTTCAGTATTTTGATTTAAGTATTTAATGTGAAAAAAAAATAAGTGTATTTTTTTTCCAAAAAAATATTCACAAGTGATATTTGGTGACTAATCTATTGCTATAATATCCCTGGGCCAGTAGCATAAGCATGTACTTGTGTAATTTAATGGCTTCTAGATTAAAACTTGAAATTCACAAGGATCACCTAAAATGTATTATTCAAAAAATGTGAGCTTTTGGTTTTCTTTGCCTTGTTCATCTTCATTCTCTCAGTGCATAAGGTTGGATTGTTTTTGCTTCCATGTCCTGGAACTATTAATAATAGATGTTAGATTTTTTCTATTTATGTCGACTTTTATTTTTGTATACCTGACTTTTTTATACCTTTAGTGTTTTGAAAGAGATTTACAACCTCTTATCTATATGGCAAGGAAACATATGGCAAAAATAGAGTTTCTAGAGACTTCAAAGAATCAACATATAAATGAATAACAATAAGATGTTTTCATGGATGACAAATTTATTGCATTTATTTTATAATTGCGTATGTCATTGCAGCTGATTTGAGACAAGAATCTAATTCAAATGTTTATACTTATATTTCTCAAAAGAGAAATGGCAGTGTGTGAGACAGATGAAAGTCTTGTTCTGGTTACCTGTGTCCTTTACTGCTCCTGATTTAGGTCCTTCAGCCAAGCAATGTGCAACCCATCCACGTATTGGCACCAGCTTTTAATGCATAGCTTGAAGCTCTTCCATTAGTCTTAATGCTTTTACACATATAACGCTGCAGTTTGTAATCTATAAAGACAAAAATAGCATGATCAATGTTCTGCATTGGATCACAAGGTTCAGGGGGACACTGTTGTATAATGACTGGAGTGACCTAAAGAGAAGAAATAGAGAGAAAGCTGTTATGGAATAAAAAAAATACATTAAAATAAATTATATAAATTATAGATTTTTATATGCATTTGTCTGTGTTTTTATATGCATTTGCTTTTAGAAATGTGTATATTTATACATTAATTCAGTCTTTGAATAAAGAATGTATTTTTGCCTTAAGTTAAAACTAAAAGTCCTTAACCTCTGAATCTACCTTTGATAGAATAATACATTCAAGACCTGAAGCACTCAGAATAATTATCCCTTCACTTTGTCCATACAAACAGGCTCTAAACTAGCCAGAGAGCAGGAATCAAAATCCCAATGACACAAGGATTTGATAGTGACATGCAACCCATGGCACAGTAATTTGCTATTCAGAATACGACAATACAATGATTTTACTGAGGGCTTAAAAGGAGGTTTTGACTGACAGCCCATGACTCAACCCTGCTCAAGATTTGTGTCTCTTAATGGCAGGCCTTGAGCAGGTTGGCCCGGGCCAGAAGTGAGCTACCTGAATGCTAATGTACAAATGATAATGACAAATGCTAGTGAGAGTTTATAATACTGCATTGCATATAGTGTTCACTAGCAATATGTTTTGTGTTCTACTACTTGAACTTTAACAAACATGCTAATCTGCATACCCTGATCCATTGGCAAAATATCGAATCGATTTCTCATTCCATGCAGTGGGACTGATAGGTCAGGAGATGAGGTGACTCTCTGAAAGCCTGGTTAATGCACAATTGTGGTTAGTAAATTCTGTCTCAATGGGCATGGTTTAATCAACCGAGTCAAGTCCTTACCTTTTGTCAACAATCCAGGCTGGTGGAGGTGGTGTAAGAGAATGGGGACTGTTTTTAATGGCACACATTAGACTTCTATCATCTATCATCTTCTAACATCTATCAATTATCACTTGAATGACACAAACTGTTGAGTATTGTTGCTGACCACGTGTATCCCTTTGTGACCACAATTTAATGCTTTGATGCTTGTTAACGCATCATGCCACAAAGCAAAAGTCACCTCAAACTGGTTTTGTGATGATGACACTGAGTTCAGTGTTCTTCAGTGGCCTTTACAATCACTGGATCTGAAATAAAGGATCTGAAAGGAGTTGTAATAGAAAAGGAGATTCACAGCATGATCTGCTGAAAAATCTGCAGGAATTGGACCCAGAGGATTATTTCAAACATCTTGTGCAATCCATGCACAAAGTATCTTGAGAGAAAAAGGAATTCCTCCCCAATATTATTAGAAAGTTTCTAATATCATACTTCATGAGTGTACTTTCTAAAACTAATCCTTTCTGGACCTGATTATGCTCTATGTTTTTGAGGCCAGAACGCCTAATGAACAGTGTCCTCTTGGAAGCAGTGCCCCATTGGAGCAGGATGGTCACCATGGACACCACCGTCACTGGTGGGATTGCAGTGTGATGATACACTGGGGGTACCTTAATTTGAGATGAAATTCCATCAAACAGATAGAACTGTGAGCCATCCCTATGGCCCTAAAATATTTTATACTAGTTGTATAGTTCTTACTAAGGGCAGCACTTGCCTGGGCGAGTGGCATCAACACACAAAAGTATTGTCCCAGACAAGTTTGCCCAGGTGCAGGTGGACCTTTTCACTTCTACCAAGTCAGCTCATTGATTGGGATTTCCTCTAGTGGGGACGGCCAGCCAGCTGGAACAGGATTCACTGGGCCATGATTACTAGGTGCCTTTTTGCCTCTACCACTTATTTTTGCAGATCCCACAGAATTAAACAACTAAGTCTCAGAGTCTCAAGTGGTTGGAACAGAGCTGGTGGCTGCCTCACCCAAACTGGTCAGCTACCTGAAATGGACAAAAAGATTTTAAACACCCAGCCAAGTCACCTGTGTCTGTGGCTTGGGCCTTTGGGATGAAGCACAGACTGAGGATTGCAGCGTAATAGTTTGGGAAATGCTCCGGAATGCAAGAGTCTCTAGTAAATTTTATATGTAGATGATATGTAAATTTGCCCTTTACAATATTCACTGGCATATCACACAGTGGTGGACAGTGGAGCTTTAACCTTATATTATTTGTTGAGGAAAACCGACTCTTAATTGCCCATAGTAAAAGTTACAGGCAGTTTTGGATTATAGATCCAGTAGTAATGGGGCATGACCTCATATAACAACAATTTTGTGCTTAAATAAGTGAACTCGGGTAAAAAACTGTTGGTGCACATAAAAAATATTAGAATTCATTTATGCTGTTATGAGTTAATAAGGGGCAAAAACAGGTGATCCCAAACAAAATTCAAATGAAGTTATTTGGCTGTTGGATGTCATTACCTGATTAAATCAACATGCTTCTATCAGTTGATAAAAAGCTGTTTGGAATTTTGTCAGCTTCTGCAAATCTAATCATATTCAGTCCATAACAAACACTGCTTTAATAAAGCTGGTTACAGTGCAAAGGTTTATAAAGTAAAATATAGTGCCAAATATCAAATTTATGATAACATTCTGCTTGCACTGAGTAGATTATTATGGCAAAATGAGTAAAGAAACCTTATTACATGTTATTTTTCCAAATAGGCTGCTCATTAAATAAAATGTTGCCAAATGTCCAAGACCAAAATGTCTGAGTGACTAATTTATAAGACATATGTGTAATTCAGACCTACATTTAGTCCTGGACCCTTGTGAAATGTTCACCAAAGAATGATGTTAATAATCAGATAGCGACTGGCTGTGGGCCTACTAAATATCACACAACCGAAAGAAGATAAAATGTTGAATCACTTAACATCTGAGCAATAGTGAACACATCTCAGCTTGTCTATTTTACATCAGTATAATACCCATAAAGTCCCTGAATTAGATCTACTGGCCCAAAGCTTCTACTGGATAATCCTTGTAAATTTGCATTTAATGAACACAGTATTCTAATTTTCCTCATTTATCTGGCGTCCAAATTTGTTTAATCCAAAGCCAATGAAGTTGCAATAAAACTGGACATGGTCTTCCCATAGATCCAGGTTTGTGTGCCAATGTACAACAAGTTTTGTCAAGCTTGGGGAGCAATGGGAGTTTGTGTTATCAAACACCTCCATAATTAGCATAGAGAAAAGCTGAGGCAAAGTCCTTCGATAGACTCTGGCAAACCCACCATCCATATATTTTGTCTCCTGCTGAGTTCTTTCAGATTTCACATTTCAGTCTGCAACATTTTGTTTGCCTCTTGTTAACAAAAATGTCAATGCAAAACGTGTTCCACAGCTTATTCAAATGATGTAATCCACTGCCCATGGCCTTGAACTGTGGTCTAAAGTAAGTCCAGCTTTGCGCTAAATAAATGCTAATATCGACCTAAACTTTGTCAGACCATTTTGTGTTGTTCAAAGAGGGAGGCAATGCTGTCAATCCTCATGCTAGCCAGTGTTTTTCTACTTTCATAGCTTTACTCTGCCTTTAAAGATTCTGCACAGCAGCAGATATTGTCTTAATGTGAAAACACTGTCTATGATCCCCTGACGTATGTTTGATTTTTTTTTAAAATAGAAGTATAAACTTGAGGTGTAAGGTGTATCTCCATTCAATTCTTAACCAGAAGCTAGGAATCTCAGCAAGTTAAAGGTTATATGGCTCCATAAACACATGTATGCTTTGGTTTACACCAGAATATTTGCTTCTTCAAGTGAAAAAGTACAATGTCTACCAAAGATGATTTTACACTAAATGATTGCAGTGCAATCATTTGTTTTTCATATTTAATTAAATAATATAATAAATATAGCTATTATATTCCGGCATCCTCGGTACACAATGCAGCACAGATTTATACCTCTTTAACTGAAAGCATAAACATAGTTTCACATTGTCATAATAGTAAATAAACTCTATGAGTTTTGCATGCTAATCAGCTTGCTACACACTTGAAATCTGTACGTAATGTTCCTTTTCTTTCTATGTTGGGGTCTTGTTTTGGGTCTTTGTCCTGTCATGATATAACAGTTAGGAGACATTTAATATTCTGTCTGCGGCCACTACCATTTTTTGTAGCTCTCCTGTGAGTTTTGCGTAACCATATGCTGTTTTTCTATTGGTCAATTGTAGATGAGTGTCATTGCAGTGCTCACATGCCCAAATTTCCAAATCTTTTAAGCGACATTTTTGGACACTGCTCGATTTGTTACTGTCGCATGTTTGCAGTCACAGAGGCTCTAAATCGGATGTCACTGAGCATGTCACATTATAATAATAATAATAATAAAGATTATTTACTGTACGATGCACGATCTTGTGTGCGACAGCAAAATCAGCCAATGTATTATACAGAGTAAACCCAGCTTAACTAAGATGTCTGCTTATTAAGTCCCTTTTAATTGAAATTTCCTGTGGGGAACATTTATAAAGTCAATACCATATCTTGTAAATACAAGTGCTTTAAATTAGCTCTAAAGAAAAAAAAGGAGGAATTTTATTCATAATTATGCAGCGGACTGTATCCAATTAGTGTCGATAACCACATGGGCTGGGACTTTTTTCTTTTGTTTTTTTTCCCTTCCTAAAAATATAAGAATAAGTGCATATAAATATAAGAAATAAACCAACAGAGTTTCTCCTTTGACTATAATGGTACAGATTTAATTAAGCCATTGACTTGTCAATGGAACTATTAATAGCTTCATACATGTGTTTATAGTACTATTCTAATTACATAATATACATCGGAATATGTGGACTGCATAAATTATTCTTGTGTCACATTATTATTCATTATAGTTTTATATGAATAATGCATTAACATGTATATTTTACTGCATTTTATACTTTTTCATAATTCATAAAAGCACTTTTGAAAGTACCAGCACAGTCAGCTCTGAGCTTGGAAGAAAAACAACCAGTTAAATATAGCATGAGACTAAAGCATGTATATGTCCCTCTGGTGTAAGGAGGAAGAGTCTTGTGTGCCAAGCCGACTCAGCGACGGTAATGAATGAACAGACCCTGAATTGCCCGCCGTATTAGATTTATCATCATATGCAATTCATTTGCTTCAGGGTCAGGACTCAAATTAATTCCTGACTGAACTCAGAAGATGGGAGTGTGATGCAGTAGGATGGTATTTGTGAACAATAGTAGCATATGCTTTGACTGGATGGATGGAGAATGGTGTGGCTCCAGGTCACCAGATTACTCTCTAATTTTCTGCCTTTTTATGCCTCACATAATGATAATGAGCTACATTAGCTAAAGTTCTTCATCAGGAAGCAAGGTTTAGTGAAACAATGAACAGAGCTGTTAATACTTCATTACATTTTATATCCTCAGTGTTATAAAGTTCTAGCTGGCGATACTGCAACCTTTTGTCATGTTATGTAAAGTCTGGTGTGGTGTTTAAAAAGTTTTTGGTGTAATATTTAAGTTCTCAAAAAAAAATCTTTTCATAATATTGTTAAAAGTATTAAAATCTGCTAACCAATCATCATCTAGGATGAATATGGAACATACACAGCCAGGGCCAAAAATATCCACATCCTATTTGAATGCTAAGAGAAGAAAGCAGACTCAAGGCTTTTCAGTATGGTGAGCTGGCAGCAAAGTAACTTTCAGCTATAAAAGTAAATGAATAAAACAGGATGGCTCTTCAGTATCCATTTGTCTTAAACTGTGCAAACTTTCTGGCATATTAGTAAGTCTTCTGTGCAGCAGAAAGCTATTGTATCTAATACCACCTAACATTAGCATTAAATATTCCTCATATGCGACATGCTTAATAGCACATGTATATATGCTTGTATATGATTCAACATTTCACTGCGACTGAAGGTCATCTAAAAGACTTTATGGGATACAATCTTTTTTTTTTTTACCGTAGAGTATTTAAATTTTTACTTTAGGTGAATATGATTTCATTTCACCTGTAAGGTAAAATATGTTGTTTAGCGAAAGCTTTTCTGTTTGAATGTGAAAAATCTTGCTTTTTGGCAATTGAGAGACAGACAGACAGTCAGACAGACAGTCAGACAGACAGACAGACAGACAGAAAGAAAGAAAGAAAGAAAGAAAGAAAGAAAGAAAGAAAGAAAGAAAGAAAGAAAGAAAGAAAGAAAGAAAGAATGCCACTGTTTGGCCACAAAATTCCCTTTCCAAATGTCTTGGAATGTTGATAATTTTCATAGTGGAAAACTGAGATAACTGTGTAGAGCTCTAAATGTAGATTTTAGATTAATCAGAATTTAGATTTAGATAGAAACTAGACTTAATACACAATTTAAAATATAAATAGATTTAAGTAATAGAATGTAATAATAATAGAATTTGCCTGTGGCATAGAATTAATGATTAATGAGAGAAACAGGTCATTCCAGACAGTAACCTTCATAAACTGTGTACCCAAATATCACTCAATAACCTTTTTCTCTTTTTTATGAATGGTGCCAATAATTATGGATATATTTATTATATTATTATATTATATTATATTATATATATATATATATATATATATATATATATATATATATATATATATATATATATATATATATATATATATATATCTCTTGCTTATGGAAATATTCACATGGCTGTGTTCAAAATGAAACAATACAATATTATACTGTACTTTTGTTATAATGTTCCAGGAAATGACACAACATTTATTCCCAAGGACACAACACGGCATTAGTTTAGCAGCAGCTGTTATATAAAGGAAGATTTCTGCAGTTCACTTGAAGGTTAGGTGGTCTCCATGGGAAGACAAGTGCATTCTTTTCCAAACAGATTTGTACATTAAAGTAGTGCCGCGTTATACGCTTTAAAGGTTACCCTGAATAGAGGCTTTGGGGTTAAGGATATTACTTGTGATGCATTCTGACTAAACTGTAAGCTATAGATCCATAGAAAAATAATAGACTTTAAGCGCACACCTACCTTCCAGTAGGTGCAACATCTGCTGTAAACAAAAGTATGAGGTGGATCATTTTTGCAAGGTGGATAATTATTTCTTTATGTACAAATTTTTCTTGTGTTTTTCTATTTCTAGACATGACCCCTCACTAAAATGCACTGTTTACAGTAGGGACCACATGATAAACTACAAATAGACTATTTCATCTCATTCTATCATCCATCATACAGAGCTATTGCAAGGTCACAAAATAATAAAAAATAATAAATAAATAAAAATCACTATTAATGAAATGGATTTTTACTTAGTGTTCACAGGATAGCCTCAGGACCACTGTGACTCAGACTAGGATAAAGACGACACACAAAACGTATAAATTAATGAATGTGTTTGTTATATACTTTGGCATATTCCAAAGCAGATTGTAGTGTAGAAACACTGTCATTAATTGTTTCAATACGGTCTAAATGTGTAAATCTACTGTTAAACTAACTACTTTCAGTGTATGGTTTAGAAAATATTGTATACCTGGCTTACAGTTTAACTTAGGATTAGCTGGGACAATTAGCTTTGGGACTTATAGCATTACTGAAGAGAGAGTTATGTATTGAGCTGATCTATTTAGCTATCACTCTCAGGGAAGTTCTTCTGTAAGTTTCTCTAAGTGACATGTAATAGAATATGTCATTATAAATTTTAAGTCAACTTTCTTTTCCCTGTAACTTCCTGGGTGATTGGTATGGAAGATAATAAGATATATCTGTGCATGATATTTTACCTCCATGCCACCAGAGGGAAGCAATCTCATTATATTAGGACTTTTCCTTCATAGTCAGGTCCTGCTGGTCCAGTATATAAAAAGGTCACAACCATAAAATGTGAAGCCTTGCTGATTGGACTTGTTTGTGTTCTAAGCAGTTATTTGTTTTGAGCTTATTGTCTTTTGGGTAGTGCTTAGATTCTGGACCAATCTGGACCTGATTTATGTACCTATCATCCTTGGTCTGCTCAAAACACTATATTTTGGTTTGCGGTTTATTTATTAGTCTATAAGGGTGCTTTCATGCCTGGCTCTTTTGGAGCATTTGTTTTGGAACTTGGTGTGTTTCTCCCTTGGTCTGGCTTGTTTTGACAAATATGATCACGGCAAGTTCACTTGGATCTGCACCAAAAACAACTGAAACGAACAGTTCAGCTAAAGCAATCTGACCCAACAAGACCAACAAATCGTCCATTTTGAAATGACATAATAGCTCTCTCCAAAACAGGTGAATTTTTACGAATGTTGTCCATTGACCCTTGACTACAGATAAAGAAAGCCGCAATAAGCTTGCAGAGCTGTTAACTATCCGTCTTGATGGATGTCCGCACACTCTGATCAATGACATGACAGTTTATTACATGTGAAATGCATAAACACATTCTGGTAGTTTTTTTTTTACATTTTGCACTGAGAAAGCTAACAGAGCCAAGGAGAAAACACAACACTGTAACTATTTATGTCCCCTGTTTTGGAGCAAAGCACAGATATATAGGTCTGGAAATATCCTAAATGTCCTGCATATGGATTTTTAATCTTGCCCCTGAGTCTTCCATGTTACATTAATACAATAAATTACTGTGAATGTTTTTAAAAATCGGCCTGGACCAAGATTTTCTCTTGATAGTCTAGATTATGTTATACTAGCTTTGGTTCCATGCTTGATAAAAGTCATTATGGAGCATAATGATATGATTATTATGAGTAGATGCGAGCATGTGAGACACTGTCTTCCATTTAAAAGAAAGTTCCATGCTGAAACATGTTAAAATTGAAATATTTGTGATTTGTGCCCAGCAATTGTTTGTAATTTGTTTGCTTATGGCTGTATTTTTGTTATTCCCCTAAGAAAATAGTGTCTGCCATGTTAAATGCACTGAAGGACATTGTTAGCACTGTTAAAATGGTGTATAATAATAGGAACATTTCACTGAATCTAAATTTAACAAAATCATCCTCATTTGCTCACCATTTTCCAGCAACATTTAAAGTCATTAATAAGAAATCCAATGTGGAGGTGTGGAGAAAGCAAACCCTGCTCTCAAACTTGTAGAATTACTGCAGCTTTATGAGGTAAAAAAATCAATGGAAATGTTTCTTCAGGCAGAAGATGAGAGAGCTGGGTAGACTAGAGGATTAAAGTGCTGCTGCATTAGTCTTTTTAGGGAGACATGGATTCTCATTGCTGTCATATCAGCAGGTAGTCCAATGGCTTCGTGGGTAATGTATTAAACTAGCTTCAATGAAAGTAGCTTAAATTTAAACTCATTTCATTACAAAGACCTCAGGCAGCACTGACGATCACGTTATGTCTAAAGATTAATTGTACGTAGTTCTGGGTGGATTTTTATTTTATTGAATGTTTTGGTGTTGTGATCGCCCTAATCTTTTACTAAATACTGTAGGTAGGGATTTCAAAAGCAACAACAGTTGTTCTACAATTTGTGTAGAGCTACATGCACTAATTTTGACTGTCTGTATATTTGTATAAGTATATAAGTATATTATAGTATAAGTTGCATTGTGTTGGGTTCGATTGTTTTTCAGTGTTTACAGTCATATTGTCCTCTAGCTGTTCTCATTTTGCCTGTTCTTAGTTTATAATTGCTTATCCCATTACATTCCTTTAGTTTTTATATAAATGTTTTGCAAGTATTGTTTACTTTATATTTGCACTAGCATCTCTGCCACATTTGCATGGTTAGATCACTCTTATTAGTTACAATTAGAGATGAGATTTATCTATGACACTGGACTAGTGAAGCTAACAGCAGGGGAGAAGCGTAACAGTCTTACGTAGCACATTTCTAGAGGTTGAAAGAATTCATTCTGGTAGAAAGAGACTGCGTAATCAGTCGGTATGAAAGAGATTCAGTAATCCCATCCATTTTCTACAGGTTTTTTTTTTTGCTATAGTCTTATTAGAAGTGGGCATGAGACATGTCAGATAAAAAGCTGTAGATGGTTAGAGTTAGAGCAAGTAGTACATTTAGCAGTCGTAGTTTCTTTCCATCTCTATGACATCTACTGAAACAGTTCTGATTAATTAGAATTCATCCTGTGATTTGAATGAATTGTTTTTTTCTTCCGAGAGAATGTGTGTGTGTTTCCTGCTGGTTACACTGGTTTAAAAAGATTTTTTTTCCTTTCAGACAGCTAGAGGTATAGATCTATCATAAGTGTAGTTTGTACAAGAGCTTATTGCTTATCCTGTGTGTGAAGTATTTCATCTCCAAGTCATCTCCAAGAAAACAAACATTCCATAAATTTCTCATTATTAATTACCTGAATAAACATATTATGGTTAATGAATTTTGACACCATGTGGATGAATTCTGCTTGTTTTCGGGAAGCTGTGGCAATAATTTTCCTTAACTACATTGTGTCCAGAAGCATCATACTGAGGTTGAGCTGGCAGCTAGTTTATCAACATGATCGCTCCTGGAATGCAATGCATAACCAAGCTGAATGATAATTGACATTTTCAACATTGCATATATCCTCCCCTACCTCACAGCCCCCCAAAAAATGAATAATTTCAACTTGGGAATCTGGTCAAATGAGTCATATTTCTGTGCAGTGTCAGTCCATAAGTGTAGCTTGAAATGCATTTGCGTTCAAGTGAGAGGCCTCCACTGTCAGAATAACAAACTCCAGCAGGAAAGCTAAGCCTCAATTACTGCAGATTTGGACACCAAAATTTCCAAATGATGGCCTAGTTTTCTGTTTCAAATTGCATTCGACCCCAAGGTTAAATATGGATTTGTGGTGTGTATATATAAGTATCATACAATCAGATATTAAATGAATATATAACGAGCGCAGATCACATTTGGACCACAGCTGTCACAACTGGCTAAATTGCTCTACTTCTTTCATATAAATATTTAGGTCAATTTTTAATATGTCTGCATTCCACTGGCAGTTTTAAGACAATGCTGGAGTTGTGTTTTTGGGAAGCCATGTAAATCTGTCTAATTAATGATAAATAGTTGTAATTTAGAAGATGTGTATGGAAGCAATAAAGGACGAATAAGAAAGGAGAAAAAATGAACAGAACCAGATGAATGAGAGGAATTGATCAATGTCATATTTATATTAATAAAGGTCGCAGCATTGCACAGACTATCGTTTTCTTATCTCTAATACACCTGACTCAATTAGTAATTAACCAATGTGTTTAAGCAGGAAAACCATGTTTTATTCATGGAGATGGTCATTCAAAAGTAAAGTTTAAGAATCCTAGTATAGATGGCTACGTCAGTGATTCTGCATAATCGTCTCCCCTGCAATTACAAAATAGCCTGCAGCATCACATGCAAGCAAAATTTTGCATTCTGCTTGTAGAGCTCCCTGGGTGATGAGTGAAAGCTTCTCTTTCTCCACTTAGCTCAAGTATTTGAGTGTTTTTTTTGTTGTTGTTTTTTTTCCCATTAACACACAGCAGTTTCTTTGTCTCACAGCAGTGGTCATATCAAGCCCAATGGCTGTGAGTACAAAGGTTTTTTAACATTGTTGTTGTTTTCTTATGGCATTAAAAATCTGTTCTGGGTTAATGTTCACCTAAGCAAGTCGACAACCTACATTTGACCCTCTCAAAATCATCATTAAGAGGAGCCCTAATGATTCAATTGTAGCTTAAATCTATAAGCCAGGCTTGTTGCAAGACATTAAATAGGGCTTGCTGTACATGTCCATCACTGACCTTGAAAGAAAAAAAAGCAAACAGAAAAAGCAAAGTAGTCTCAAAGGATATCAGAGAGGTTGCTGAATGCTAAATAGATTCTGCTCCTACCTGCAAATAAAAGACTTTTTTTGTTGTTGTAATTATGAATGTGTTGTGTTTTTTTCTACAGTCAGTTTTGCTTAGTGTGTCTCCAACACCGGAATTCACAACACTCATTAACTGAATGGAGCTACGTCTTGCTTAGGTCAGCTGAAGTTTAAAGAGAAGTCGCAAAATTAGTACCAGCATGATTGGACCATTTGGTAGATCTGTATATATTTTAATTAAGTCTTATCACACACAATTTCCTCTCTAGGCCCGTTAGTCGTAAAAAGAGGAATGACCTGTGGAAAATTAAGAGATAACCTGGTTAATCCAACTGAAGGCATTTTATTTTAATATCATTCACAGTCATGAATCTGCCTTTAATGGGAGTCCGCTTTATAACTGTAATGAAAACATAATATGAATATGTAGGAAAGAAATGAGCTAAGGACAAGCTGATATTCACTAATTTAGTGAAGCTGCAGTGAAGTTAATAACAGATTGGGTTATTGTTTCTATTCAGATGGGTTTTTTTAAAGTGATAAGTCTAAAATAATATGCAATAAATCTTGAACAATGGATTCATCATTTTAATTCATTGATGGCTCAATTTCAGAAAAGACTAGCAGGTAAATACATTGCTAATGAACTCAGTATACACAAACACTTTAAGGCTTAGTTTCATATTTTAATTAAATAGATCCTAAAGTTCCCAAAAAAATAGTTCACACTGTCTCAGGATACACATTAATCTTAAAATTGCAAAACATGTACAATGGAGTTTATTTATTAAGCTGGAGACAAACAAATTTATTGCAGAATCATTTACAAAAATATATGCCGTTCTATGAGGGCTCCTAAGTTTTGTGTAAATTCAGGTATAAGAAGATTCACTTATGTAAACCTTAACTGTTAAGGTTTCATACTGTGTAAGTGGAGCGATGTGTATACAGATTACGCTGCACAGTAGACTTACACATAAAATAGTTAAACACGGTCATTTCAAATTAATGATGCGAAAGAACGTGGAAACAAATCCATAGATTAAGACAAATACAGTAAAAGAAGCCATTCAACTGGGACAAAATAATGGCACTCTTCTAAAAGTAGAGGGTGTTAGTGTGTAGCTATTCACTGTAATAGCTGAGTTACATCACCGGAACTCTTGCCATGCTCAGAAGGTGCACTTATACTATTTAGTTATTATGTTTATTCCCTTTTTATGCAGTATGGAAGTATTTTCTGGACTATTTTCAAAACTAACAAAACAAGTTGTATTCGCAATTGTGCTTTCTATTTGCGGACACTCAAATTGTGACATAATTCCGATGAAAATGAAAATCATGCATTAATGTTTGCATTTTCGTTTCCACACACTGGCAAAATTTAAATGTAAAGTCCATTTGCAATTGCATTCCCCATGTCTTATGAATTATGACCCTGTCATTTCAAAATAGCTATAACAATTACCTAGTTTGCTATTTCAGTTCCTCTGCGTTGCGTATAGAGCCTGCCAAATTTCAAATGGAATCGCAATTCCCTTTGCATTTGCATTTTCGATGCCTTGCATAAAAACATGTCAATCAGTGTAGGGGGTGGGAGTATACTGGACTACTGTATAGAGCAAGTTTCTATTTGGAAGTGAAGTCAGTCACAATCGACTGCATCTTAGAGCACCTTGCACCTCGATGACCAAGAAGAAAAATGTGCTGAACACCCCCTATGTTTTTGATAAGCATCAGCACAATCATATGTTCAGCACATTTTCCTACCAGGCCTGATGTCACTTCCAAATACAAACACGCCCCTTTAGTAAACTTCCATAATGCAGTTTTGTGAGAATCACTAAATTTAAATAAACTGTGCCAGGAGGTATATGGTATATAGTAAATGACTGATTATGAGACATACTGTCCTCACTGGAGCATCTGGAGTGTTGCAGTTACTAGGCAGGAAAAGAAGCATAAAGAAGAATTTAGTTTAGTTGCCATGGTGTATAGAAAATAGCACAGTCTTTGTACATTTTATACACATTATGAATAGTTCTTGAAGGAAAGGCTATGAGGTTTTCTATCGTGGATGCCTTTAGGGGTTTAAATATAATACATGATATTATATTGTTGCCATTGCCCTATATATAGGTAGGTATGTGCTATGTCATTGACAACATCTTACCTTTTTTGTCTGTAGTGTTATAACTGTCCTCGATCTCCCCAACCAAATTCAGCTAGAGGACGATGATGTGTGACAGATTTATTCCTGTGCGTCCTGGGAGAACACTTTTGAACTGCTGTTACATAAGACTTTATGAATTGTCTATTAACTGCGCTCTACTGGGCTCATAAAAAAGGCATAAACCATTCTGGGCTAGACATGAACAGAATATATTTACCAAGTAGGCCTGTAAGATGCTTTATGAGATTTTTACGCGTGGTTATGATCGGTACGTAAAGAGCGCGTTTAGTGTTGTGCCGGCGTGTTTTAGCGTGGGTTGATCTCAACAGATTATTTTTTCTCACACCGCTGCTGCACAATAAAAAAGAAAAAAAAAAAGAAAAAAAAGGGAAGAAAAGGAAGAGAGAGAGAGAGAGAGAGAGAGAGAGAAAGAGAGAGAGAGCGAAAATCGCGCACTGTCGTTTCCCGCGTGCGCTCATTCAGCGCTCCAGTTCCGCTCCAATCCAGATCTGTGAGCTGCAGCTGATGGTCCGTCAGTCTCCTTGTGACCTAACCACGGGAAGAACATCTGCTCTTCCTCTCTTTCTGTCTCTCTTTCTTTCTCTCTTCTAAGGAATATCAGCCTGCGTTGCGCTTTCGGCTCGAACGATGCGCTGTGCAGTTTGATAACACGGATTTTCAGTGCAGTGTTGGTTTCATCAGAGCATCACTAAAGACGCGTTTGGTGAAGCTCTGCGTCATTCCTTCATCTCCAGCTCATCCAGGCGAAAGGCGTCGGAAGTTTTCGAGGAATATCCAAGAGGACAGTGTTTGGTTTGGAATAAAAAGCGCTTTGGCTGGAAATTTGAACTGGAGACAAGCCGCTGATATCGGACACGTTTGATTTGTTTTTTGCGCTCTCGGTTTAGTTAGGGAAGTTTTTTGTGCAGCAACAGCGGAAAACAAAACAAACAAACAAACAAACAAACATGGGCTTATGTGGTTATGTAGTTGTGCCCTGGAGATGCCTGGCAGTTCTGGCTCTGAGACTGCTCTTCCTTGTGCCTGCAGGAGTGCCAGCTCGGAGCGGAGACTCTTATTTAAAGGACAACATCACGGTGAGACAGGGAGACAGCGCCGTCTTAAAGTAAGTGCTTCCTTCTCTTCGCGTTTCTGCTACGATGCCGCGCGCTAAGGAAAGGTACCGCTGAGGACATGAGCTCGTGCGTTTCTACTGTATTTTTCTGTCGAGGAGTCGATTCGAATATTTGGAATCTATAGACTCATTAATTGATTCAATGTGTTTACAAAGATTTTTTTTTAAAATTATTATTATTAAAGATTAATATTCTAAGAAGATGTTAAGGATGTGCGCTATGCTGGAATGTGTAAGCTGTTGAGATGTGTGTGATTACATAAGAACACTAAGGACAAATAGAGTGGACCATTTTGGCACAATACGCTTCACACATACACAACACACATCCTTTGGTTTTCTCTCCCACCCTTTCTTTCGCTGTTTGTCCACCTCTCTCTCTCTCTCTCTCTCTCTCTCTCTCTCTCTCTCTCTCTCTCTCTCTCTCACACACACACACACACTCACACACACACACTCTCTCTCTCATTCTCTCTCTCTCTCTCTCTCTCTCTCTCTCTCTCTCTCTCTCTCTCTCACACACACACACACTCATTCTCTCTCTCACACACACACTCTCTCTGTCTCTGTCTCTCTCTCTCTCTCTCTCTCTCTCTCTCTCTTTCTCTCTCTCTCACACACACACACACTCATTCTCTCTCTCACACACACACTCTCTCTGTCTCTGTCTCTCTCTCTCTCTCACACACTCTCTCTCTCTTTCTCTCTCACATGCTCACTCACTTTCACACTCTTTCTCAATCACTTACATTCTTACACAAACAGACTCTCACTTTCTCAGCCTCTCTCCCACCCACACTGTCACTTGCACTTGCACCCTTGTACACACACACACACACACACACACACACACACACACACACGTTTGTCTTAATGTCTTTTGTGGGAATCATTACTTTCACTAATTATTACTCAGAACTATCCATAAACGTAATATCACTATTCACTCAGTGGCTATTTATTTGTAATATAAAACACACACACACACACACACTAATATAAAAACACACACTCACATACACTCACTCTGTATCTGCCAACTTCGGTCTCAGTTCTTTAGGGTTGGAGAGGATCCTCCTCTATGTCTTTGTGCATGTGAACTTTCCTATGTCTTATATCTCAGAGTGTTGCCCAGAGCATGGTGCCAGCCACAGCGGGGCTCTGTCTCAGATGAAACAGAGCGTGGCCTGTGGTACCTTCTAACCACAGCCACACGCTGCAAAGATTCATTTAGTTTAGAACAAAGCTGACAAATGTGAGGGGAAAAAGTTGCATCATTGTTTAAATATATTAAAAAAAAGATGATTTTTGTACATGTTTGTATGTGTATGTTTTGTAACAGTATGTGTGTTTATCATATTCTTACTCTATCAGGGATAGATAGAGTATCTATTTTTCCCCTTAGAATGTGATGAAGAATTAATGTCAATTATACCACAGACATTTTAAATTCTTGAATTTGAAGAAGGAATTTTGCACAGCTCGACATGTACAGTAGTACCAGCTGTATCATAAATTATTTTATGTTTAGATTACGGTGCTGTTGAATAAGTTATTGTTTCTATAGTAACAGCTCATTCACAGGGACTGGCCTGACAGATACTTGCCATCATCTAAGGATGATTATATACATGAAACAAGAATCCATTGTCGATAATAATATACCATAATTGTTTATATGATGAATCTTTGAAAGTTTTCATAATGGAAGAGATGAATTCCAGTTTCTTGGTTACATGATGAGCTGCATTTATTTGTCTTCTTAACATCTTAAGAGTGAAGGACGTAGAAGCTGAGGAGGGAACGACTGTTTACACTGCTGTAATGTACAAACAGAAACTAATTTGTCTAATGGTTGTTCTCCAATGTTTAATATAACCATAACTGGTAAAACTATGATTATTATTACAACTGTACAGTATATGGTCGCATATTGATGTTGTATAAGACGATTAAAACACATGGGTATGTTTGGTTAATGCCAAATTATCAAATTATGTGATGTTGTTACCACCCGGAAGGGATCTCACATAACTTACATAACTAGTTATTTATAGGAAAAACATGTACTTTTATTAATCAATTCATTGTACCATATTGTGCAAGAGTTCTACTATAAAACTGAATCAAAAATATTCTTACCTTTCTGCCTTTTCTGTATGTTAATGATAAATTAATGAATTATTTTTATTGAAATTATTACGATTGGTAAATTGCTGTGGCATGAGAGGAATGAAACACTTGTGTATGTGCTATTGTTGGCAACACATCTACTTCTGTGACGTCATTACCACCCTGGTGGTGGTTCTTATATAACTTAAGTTATTCTTATGAAAAACAAAAAAAAGGCTTTTATCAGTACAGTGTGGCATTTTGTGAAAGTGTTAGAGTGTCATCTCTGCTACAGTGAAATACTGTTCCAAAGAGCTAGAGTAACATGAATTCTTCTCTTGTACATTAATGATGAATGAATCAAGTCCTGTGTGAATGTTGTATTTGTGTCTGATTAACGGAGCTTGCAACGAACACTAAACCTCTGTACAGCTGTAATGACTCTAACACTTTATGTACCATAAAAAAGGAATGCATAAGTAGGAAGAAACTGTTGTGTAAGCAAAGGAGTCCACATTTAATCAGTTATCCTTTCCTTCCATTACAGTACACTCTATTAATATCTAATACTAATGTTTTCACTGATCTTATTTAAATGTATATCTACAGGATTTGTTTGAAAACCACTTTACACACTGTGAAGGTGTGCAGTAAATTCTATTTTAAGGCATACCGATTAGAAGGGAAGTGGAGGTGTGAAGGAAGTTGCAACATTTCCTTTATTTATCTTCAAGTGTAAATCAAAATCTGCATTAGACAATAGCATTTGTTCATGTCGAGGTTTCTCAGCCTGTAGCTGATTGTGTGCTGAGTTCATTTTTATTTCTACAGGCTGCTTCGTTTTCTATAAAGCACATAGATTTGTTTATAGCTCTCTTACATAATGTAGGCCCTCTGTTGCTTTTTGCACTTTCTGCCTCACTGGTCTCTGTATTATGGTATGGGAGTAGAACTGTACATTCTTTTCTCTCAACATCAATATTACAGTTTTATTATCAAAATCGTAGGGTTATTAGCTTAGCTTTCTTAGTCCATGTACCAATTGATATAAATATTCGAACTTCTTACTTTAATAAGAAAAAAATTGCATAGCAGAATGTCCAGTTTTGCTCTCTATATATTGTCATTTGTTGTTAATATTGTGGTGTGAATTTAATTTGGTTTATCAAGTTGGATTTGAGCCAGCTTTGTTTCTTTAGTAGTATTGCTTTATAATACACAGTGGCCCCTATTCAGCAGACTTGCTTAGAAACAAGCACAGATTTAAGTGCACAGAATGACATACAAACAAGTCTGTGTCTGACTCATGAAATGGCATTAAAAAGAGCCATGATCTGAGTTCTGTATCAACTTCACCCACTATTCCCTTATTTACATTTCACATACATTTAGAATGCCCCAGTTTATCCTGATATACAGTGCAGCTAATGGATATCAGACTCACCATGATTATTGCAGGAGTTGTGATAGTGAGCAAATACAATAAAATCTTTCAGCAAGCCATCCAATATTCGAGCAAAGAAATCTGAATATAGAAGTAAATACAAGGCTGAAGGACAGAAGTAAATAAGATGAGCTGCGTTAGAGCTGTTTTTGTCTGAGGTTGCTGCAAATAAAAAGACAGTTATGGAAGTATACTCTTTTATTATTATTATTATTTTTTAAATAAAGCTGCCTAAGGTCATAAGCTGTACTATTTTCCAGCTTCATCATGTATGCAGTTATGTAAAATATATTTCTTTTTTCCCCAATGATTTCTCAAAATTTGTATTCATTTTAAAACTAGGAAAGATTTAATTAATGCACTTTAAAATTTCATTTAACCAAATTTACTTATGAAAAAAAAGAAAAAAGAAAAAAAAAACAATTTTATACAACAGTGTAAGATATTAATCAAGCACTGGAGGGAAGACTAGCAAATTAATGACATTGTGTAAGGTCTGTATAAAATTTACATCTTGAGCCCAAAAAACACAAACCAAGTGTCTTCTAATAAACTGTACAGTACAATTAGGCACTTTATATTAGATAGAAAGGACCACAAGTTTGATAAAAGTCCACATCTGCACTTTTGATTTAGATTTACAGATTAGATAAAAAAAAAATAACAACAATGCATTATATATGTTTTAGTATGAGTTTTCCAAAAACGTATTATTCTGCTTACTGTACTTGCTACAATTATTGTAGATATTGATATTGCTTACTGAACTGCAAATCAAATATTTTTTCAGATGCATTTTAACCAAATGGGATTTTGTGCATGTTTCTGAATCAGTTCTCTTTTTATTCCATTGATTTGCTCTTTCTTACAGCACTGGTCCTAACAGAATTCACTAAGCCACAGTGGAAGACTTTACTGCATTTAGATTTTATTAGCTTTAAAAGACAATGAAAATAAATGCTGCAGGAATTTCTTCATAAATGGGAGCACACCACTACACCGTCATATCAAAGAGTTAATGATCAATTAAAGTAGAAGAAAGCAGAGACTCGCACCATGTGGCTTTGCATGGCTAAAAGTAACCGGACTCCTGACCGTCACACCAATATGCGGTTCTTCCCCAAACAGCGGCCACAAAGTTGGATCAGACAGTTGTATAGAATGTCTTTTGTGCTGTAGCATTACGTTTTCCCTTTAACTGGAACTAAACGCCTTTTTACACCTGGTCACTTCATGTGTTTTCTCTGATCCGATAGCTATCTGATTTGTTAAAACTGTTCCATTTACATTAGGCCAAATAAATGCGTCTTGGTGAATCGGATATGAATCCGATATTTCTACTCCCGCCCAATATGCAAATATATTTTACCTCATTTCCGGGGTAATTGAAATGTAACATGCTTTGGTGTATGCGGTTGCTACAAAAAACAGCATTTACTGTTTGCTGCATTTTCGCTGGCAGCAGCAGTGCATTTTAAGACCAAACGAGACACCTGGGTGAAAGATCGGAGCCAGCACTGATGGGAAAACATATTTGTTTCTGGCGCGATGCACGACTCGTGAGTCACCTGCGAGTGACGTACTTCCGTTTGGGAGGAGTTTAGCTCTGATGTATGTGGCTTGAACCACCACATTCATTTACACCTGTCCAGGTTCATCTGAAATGCATCCCAGACCACCTCCTGAACTGGTTTGAGCAATCGGATTTATATCCGTCTTGAAACCGTTTCGGAGGGCATTTACACCTGGTCTTTTTACGATCGGATAGCTATCGGATCACAGAAAACGCATGAAGTGACCAGGTGTAAAAACCCCCTAAGAGGCCCAAACCTGACATTTTGCTTTTTTTTTTGTACACAGAGCGAGATCCATGGTTCACCAAGGTTGGAGTGGAAGGACTCAAGTGTCCTGAAATCAACTAGTACTGTACACTGAGAGCACAACCTCACTAATGCTCTTCTGTCTTAATGATCTCCAAAATCTAGTGGAAAGTCTTTCAAGTGTTTTTCAATAACAGCAAAAGGGGACTAATTCTGTAATGGGATGTTCTACAAGCACATACGGTTGTGATGACACAAAATGTAGTTAGATGTAGTATTAAGCAAGTGAAATCTTTACTAATAAACAAACAGTTAGCAACATTCAGCCATAATTAGCAGAATTTTGACATAAATACGGTTGTCATTATTGTAACCCTGAAAATTTGTACTGGATTTTACTGGTTTGGGATGGACCAACATATTTTGTTGTGCCTAAAACGATGACAATAAATGTTATTATTTTCTAAAAAAAAAAAAAAATTTTGGATTCTAGAAGAAAAGCCCCCGCTTTTGCATTCATTTGTGAATTCATTATGAGAAAAGTAAACACACGAGCACAATGTTGACAAATCATGTTTGCTGCTTTTTTGATTAAATTGAAGACAGCCTCCTAGATTTCTCAAACTACTAGTGCTACTAGTTTTTTTGTTTTTGAACAAAATCCAGCAGATCAGCCCTTGATGACACCAGTTCACAAAAGCTTTATCTTGACAACTTGCCAAAAGAAATGCTGTTGTTTAAAACTGTTAAGAAGGCAATGATATGTCTGTCTGTGGCAGTATGGAATTAATATTTCAATGCATTCAAATATTTTAAGAAATTAAAATGTGAACTACAATAAATGAAATAAATTTGACGTCCTTAGTTTTACAGTATACTATTAGAGTCATCAATTTTAAACATGGGAGACAGGGTGAAAGAAAATCAGCCGAGTCTGGCTAGTCCTGGTGTGGTATGTATCTGGAGGGAATTTTATTTAAATGAACAGCTAATGTTTTGTTTTGCAGTATAAAACATTGTCTTTTTAGCTGATCCGGACAGAAATAAGCAGGCTTCATATAATCATTGGTGGTTGTCAGTGTGTCCCTGAACACTTGTTCTCGGAACAAGTAAAAGCAATATTTACAGTATAACGCACCATTTTCCTTAATTGTTCCCTTCTGTAGTTCAAAACAGATTCAGTTGATGTATTAACCATGAAAACCAGTGATGATGCAAATGTGCTGTAGTCACCTGTGCGTATTTCACCTGTGCAAAAAACACCAGTAGTTATTGCATTAACATAAGATATTAACAGACTCATAGCTGTTCTTGTTTATGATCAGTGGTAGAAAAGGTTTAGGTCACATGACTTGAAATTTCTATATATAAATATGTAGTATGTATATGTAGTGCCCTAGATTGAATATATATATATATATAGATATATATATATATATATAGATATATATATATATATATATATATATATATAGATTGTTTTTTTATAGATTGCACATACAGTATATAGGGAGTTAGAAGGAAAATATGAATCTTCTTATTACTGAATATAAATGAACACCAACATAATGAACAAATGCTTGAATATAAGAATTATTCAGGCCACTCTGAAATATGACTCAGATTCAGAAATAGCTGTAGAAAAACGGTTAGAATAATAAGCAGTTTCTCCATGTTGAGTCTTTCAGAAAGATGTGACCCCAGGCTCACGATTGCTTTCTATTGTCCATGCTTCCTAGATTGTTAGATGTAGTTTATATATGAACTTGTCTCAAACGGAAACCAAAGAGGGTGGAGGCAGTAGCTTTTATTGCCATCCAGTGTGACTAAAAAGGGACTCTTTAAATTTTCATTATGCTGTTTTCAGCATGGTGACACAGCGGGTAGAACTGCTGCCTCTCAACTGCAGGGTTTTTCAGTATGAACCTCAGCATGTAGTAATGTCTGTGTAAAGAATTGTATGTTCTACCATTGTTCATGTGAGATTAGTCTGGGTTTCTCTCACCTCCCTAAGACATGCTAGTTGGTAGTTTCGGTGGGATTAGCTGGTGTTTCGGTGGGATTAGCTCCGGAACCACTGTGAATCCATTTCAACTGTGAATCTGACCAGGATATAGCAGTTACTGAAAATGAATGGTGATGATGAATGAATGATTTTAGATTAAAATTTCATGCTGTTTTTAAGGTTTAATGTATGAATTAATTGGAAAATTAACAGATAGCTAGCTGCATTTTTTGACCTGCCATATGTACTAACTGCACATTTTATGAATCAGGAATACCTTTTTTTTAACCATACTTGCACCATAAATGCACTTTCAGTTGGATGACCTTTAAGAAACATCATACAAGTACATGTCTAAACCCTGTGTCCCTGTGCAATTTCATATTAATTGCTTTTTACTTCACAAATAAAAATAAACGTTCTTCAACATATGCTTACCTCTCTCATTAAAATCCACAATTTGAAGCATTTCTCCGGCTACTGGAACCTGGTGTTCAGTTAATATATTAAACAAATCATATCACTTTTTCTCTTATGGTAAGGTAAGATCTTAATGTGCTTATAATGGCTTTAATGTCAGTATACATCATTCAGAACGCTTTGTTAGAATCACTATTTGAAGAGACAGAGACAAACTGTGGTTTATATTGCCTACAGTGTCCCCTTACATTAATAAAGTGAGGAAATTAAAAAAAAAAAACAACAACCTTAGAAAGGGGTTAATATCCCACCAATCACACAGAACGGTGTCTGCTTCACCAAACCAGGCTACCTTGCAATAACAGTCACTTTACTGCCACTCAATCATAGATGTTGTAATGAAATCAGCACAATTGCAATTCTTGACATTTGACTTTGAAATCTTAAATCAGCGCACTACATTAGGTTTAGTATGTGCACTGGCACTTAAGTGACTCTCGGAATCTCATTTCTTTTTCCGTTTTCCACTCGAAGTCCTCCCTCGTGTGAATTAGATGTGTCATACCATCTGTCAGCCCAGAGTGTTGCTCTTTGCACCTCTCGAGTGGACCTTAATTCTGTCTGTGACAGGGCCCATATGACAGTGAGCTTCCTTTTCTGCAAAGTGCTACCTGATTCGAGCAGATGTATTTTTTTTAAGTTTATCCCAAACTGCAGAGCCACCTGTCTCTATGCCGGATACCAGGGTCCATATGCTGGATTTTTGAATTCTTTAAAAACTACTTGTCACCTTGAATGTTAGAAGTGCAGCCTGTGTTAATAGACATATCCCTAAACAAAGTACAGGTCATTCAATGTCAGAACACTGGCACTCAAGACTGTCATGGATTACAATTTTTTTCTTTAGGCATTAGATTTAATCCAAAGAAATCTTCCCGAACAAATACTTTCCAAGAATATAACCGAGCGGTTGAGGTTTAAGATGAGAAATAGGGTCAGGGATGCCAGCAGGGATCTGAAATCCTGGGATTTAAATACTCAACATTTCAGTCATTAGCCAGTAGCTGAAGTACTGCTGCTCTGAATAATGTTATATGCATGATGACTCATCTCTACAAATTATCATTAGATATAAAAGTGTTCATTTGTAACAGCATCCATCAACCATAATTAATTTCATAACCATGAGTTGGATTTGCAGTGAGTGTTTTAGTAGTGCCAGAGGTAAAGGTCAGAGAAATCAAATAATTTGAAAACCCAAGAAGTCCTTGAATCCCCTAATTTCAACATTTCAACTGAAAGGGATTGAGAGGGCTCTTAGCTGGTGGAGGAAAGTTATTACCATGGTTTGGCTGTTTGCTCGCTGTGTGATTGTGTCAGGAATTTGACAAGAAAAGAGCTTTTTGGAAAGCTTTAGAAAAGATTTAAAGCCAAGTGCAAGCACTACGGTGCTAAATTTAGTCCAGTGATCCATGTGTTTCTGATTTCATATGAGACTTCAATGCTACAGAACCTTTAACCTCTGTAACATCAAATAATTAAACTTTTGTTTTTAATTTCATATTTATGTTCTACCCTAGCCTAGAGTTAATATTTGATGACATCTCTCCTAAAGGGAATAACAGCAATGAGACTCTACCAAGGTCAAACAAGCTTGTAGACGGAGCTTGGACTGCATGTAGAAAATTTCAGTCTTCAATTCTGCTCAATTCAGAACATAGGTTTTTAACAGAGTTTAAATCTGAACATCTAATTGCTGCCTTGTGTTCTTGCATCAATTTCTGTGGTAATTTACATATTTGCATATCTATGACTAAGTTTTACTCTCCTGGAAGAGGAAACCCGGTCTGTGGCTAAAATATCCCGGTACTGCTTCAGTAATCTTCACAATCGGCACTGGACCATCTGCTGCAACTTTATTAATCTGCCACCATATTTCAGTAGTATGGATGATTTTCTTGTATGCAGTCTGTTCATGCCTATGTGAGATAAAACGTTTGTGGTTTCTCCAGTTGTTTTAGTAGAGACTTTATCTAAGGTTCATTTTGTTCAATTGTTTTTGTTCATTGACAATGAACATTCATTCATTCATTCATTCATTCATTCATTCATTTTCTACCGCTTATCCGAACTACCTCGGATCACGGGGAGCCTGTGCCTATCTCAGGCGTCATCGGGCATCAAGGCAGGATACACCCTGGACGGAGTGCCAACCCATCGCAGGGCACACACACACACTCTCATTCACTCACGCAATCACACACTACGGACAATTTTCCAGAGATGCCAATCAACCTACCATGCATGTCTTTGGACCGGGGGAGGAAACCGGAGTACACGGAGGAAACCCCCGAGGCATGGGGAGAACATGCAAACTCCACACACACAAGGTGGAGGCGTGAATCAAACCCCCAACCCTGGAGGTGTGAGACGAACGTACTAACCACTAAGCCACCGTGCCCCCCTTGACAATGAACAAACAATGAAAAATCAACATTTTCTTAATTTCAGGTTTACAGAGAGTAGGACTGATAGAATAATATTATCACCTGTAAAAATAAGGAACTGTGTGCAGTAAATTAATGTGCTGCTTTATATAATGCTTAAAAATCAGTTGTCTAATATCTACATATCCAACATTAACATTGAGCTGATTGCCAAAGCGTATGAATGTGTCTGAGTGCTGACCCGAGCAGGGCAGAAGAAACCAGCATCATTATTCACTTTCTACTTATCAATAAGTAGAATAAGAACAATTGTTATATAAAATTGTTGAATTGTTGTCACGTTCCCATAGAAACTGCCAATCAGACCCAAGTGCAGTATAACATTCCTTGATTGTATACATGTAAAACACTTAACTAGACATAACTCAATCGTGATACAAAATGAACATGCACGGCCGTGACAAATACAGAAGAGCAGGTATATATAGAACAACTCATTAAAAAAAGAAACAGATGAGAACTGAGGTAAAGAATCACATGACATAATCACATGACTTTAAACAAACTATAGCAAAGCATCTGCCAGTATCCTCTCTGGTGGTCTGGCAGGGCATTGTCCTAGCAATTCCTTACAACTGTAGAGCCAATACACAACATGGACAAGGGTTGGTAATCTATTCTGTTCTAACTTATTCTGAGTACATGTTATTGAATTTCATTGAATTGTGATATCATACACAGGAAATACAATTACATATGCATGTAATATCTCACAGGCCTAGTTGACTGTTCATTGCCAATGTGATGGAAATGTTATAGAATTAGATGTGGACTTTCAACAGGTAAACGTTACTAAAAGACATTACATTACAACAAGAGATCCATATCCAATATGGAAACATTTTGAAATGTTTTAGAATCAACAGTTTAAATATGAATTAAAAATATATGAATCCAGAAACATAAACTGTTAAAAACGTTGTGTTAAAATGAGGTTTTATGAAAATCATAGTTATATTACTATAATGTTTTTTTTTTATTATTCTTTTCTTAATTATGGTGTTAAAAATATTTTACTTGAAAGATGGTATTAAAACAAGGTATGTCCTTGTTACATAACCTTCATCTCAGTTTAAACAAGCATTGTCCCCACACCTGCAGTCTGCCATATGAAGTGGTTTCTGACATTTGTCTTTAATATTATTCATATTTAATGATGCATTATTCAATATGACATACACTGTTTTTAAATCCATTCATCTGTCTGGCTATATAAAAAAAAAGTTAATAATTTAAGCATATGAATAATAGAGGTTTACAAGGTAAATTAAGCAAATTCAGGAGGAGATTAGAGGGAAGTGGAAATGTATCATTATAAAAAAAAAAGCTATGGGGATAAATGTGATTTTTCATTTAGTTGAAAATAAAAGATCACTTCCTAATGCATTTTAATGCCAAAGATGGCAGCTGACATTATGGATGGCATTAATGTGTTCCATGTTAAACAGTGGAACCTTATCAAATTACAGACTTCTGCTAGCTAAGGGTACAGAATTAGCCTGTTAGTTGTCCCTCCTGGATTTTATGATTTTGTGATCACAGAAATGAATTACTAAGCAAACCAAGCAACTTCTGTTCTATTCAGAGGAGCCTGCAACTGGTTCAAAATTACTACAGATTCAAATTATCTGCAGATTTGGGCCAAGCTGCATCCTGTGACATCATAACAACATACATTCAGCCAAAGATCCCTTCAAACATGAATACAGCTGTCATAGAAAGTAACTCCATATGTGTCAACAGACCAACAAACTGCATAGGAGCTTAAACATTAACATTAATAGTACTCTAGGGATAGGCAACCCTCACAATGAGAGACAGGGTAATTAGCAAAACAGGCGATTAGCATGCTGGCACAGACTAGACAAGGCTAATCGGATAAAGGCTGTGATCAAAACAGCTGTCAGAGATCAAAAGGTTGTAATCAATACAGGAGCAAGACTTCGTACAGTGAGAAGTGATAAAAAAAGGTGTTTCATTAGTAATCTAGTGAGTGAATGGAGATTGGTGCTTGATTAGTGATCATGGGCTAGGGATATAAGGACTGTCTGAAGACATGGATATCATGGCAGTGGTATGACAGTATACCATGATTTGGGAATTACCAAATTTTAAACTGTTAAAGAAGTGCGAATAAGATTTCTTCTTTGTATAATCAACAGCTTTTGCATGATTGTAGGACTTAAAATGAGGTAAAACATTGAAAATAGTTCAAATAGTCTACACTGCCATTAGGATCTGATTTTTTATTTGATAAAATGTAATTTATGAAACTGAAATATTTGAATGTGATTTTGGATACAATGATGTGATTAGAATATATTGGCACCTTTGTTTTATGTCAGTATTGTAGTCAAGTGTCTAATTGTCTCCAGCAGTCAGCAGATACAAATACATTTATTCATAATTTGTTTGCAGTAGAATTTATATAAAATATGCCATAGATTTAAAAATGGATACGTGACTAAACTATGTTCAGTAAAAATATTACGTTTCACATAAACCTGCTTTTATCGCTTATGCTAAACTTAATTTAAGCAAGTTCTAATTACTGGATTGAATGATGTAGAGTGAGCGTGATCATGTAGTAGTAACCTAAACCAATTACATTGTGAAATCTCCTGAGGATGTTGCCGCTGATGGGAAATATAACTATAGTATTAGATTTAGACATTTAAAGAATGCATGTTAGAGTGCAGTGGATATGTGGATATTGTAAAACAACAGGGTTGTGGGCTTGATTCTCAGCTCTTTTCTCTCTTGAACTTGATACTCAGTTCAAAAACTGTGTTAAGGTCACTCAATTCTAACAGGTGGAATCAGAATCAAGTAAATTCAACAAGGTGTTTTTTATTATTATTATTATTATTCATGAAAATGTGGGACCAATCTTCATCCAATGCAATCTTTAAGGTTTGAGTAAATCGATATAAGACAAGATTCATTGATGTAGGAGTAAAATCTAATAAATCTAATAATCAAAGTCAAACATACAAGTTATGAGAATTTTGTGAAACGTAGCCCATTCTGAATTAAGCCAACAAGACTGTTATTTGAGTTAGGACATAAGAAAAACAGAAATATCACTGCATACTATAAAAGGAGGACGTGCTATGTGGAGGATGTGTTGATAAGTCGCAGTGGCTGAGCTGTATTACTGGAAGATAAATCACACTCAGACTTTATGTTCTGTCACATCCGGGGTGGAGAGGAGACAGACCCGTACGCAGGATAGCTTCAAATGAAGGGGGTTTAATAAACACAGGAAGACATAGACAAAAAATGACAATAACTGAAACAATACCGATGACAACATTTAACAAAGACTAAACATGACAATGGGGGGAAACGTAACTAATGATCCGCGCTGCCATCGGCAACGCGGCTCACTTAAATATAAAACACTATGATGACACAATGAGGAGCAGGTGTGGTGACAGGGAGGAGCAGACGAAGGCGGGGCAGACACGTGACGAGGAACAACAACAAATGCACATGGCCAAAAGTCCGGGCTAAGTCCTGACAGAACCCCCCCCAAGGCGCGGCTCCCGAAGCGCCAAACCCTGGCAGAGTCCAGGAGGGGGGGGGGCGAGGCACATGGCGAAGGCAGATGGGGAGAGCAAGGAACACGGCGAAGGCAGATGGGGGAACGAGGAACACGGCGAAGGCAGATGGGGGAAACGAGGAACACGGCGAAGGCAGATGGGGGGAGTAAGGCACACGGCGAGGCCGGTGGGGGGAGCAAGGCACCCGGCGAGGCCGGTGGGGGGAGCAAGGCACCCGGCGAGGCCGGTGGGGGGAGCAAGGCACCCGGCGAGGCAAGCGGGGGGAGCAAGGCTCACGGCGGCACAGCAGCGAGGGCCGAGCGACGTCCTCAGCCGAGCAGAGGGGCCGAACGACGTCCACAGCCGAGCAGAAGGGCCGAGCGACGTCCTCAGCCGAGCAGAAGGGCCATGCGACTTCCATGGCCGAGCTGAAGGGCCGAGCGATATCCTCAGCCGAGCTGAAGGGCCGAATGACGTCACAGCCGAGCTGAAGGGCCGAGCGATATCCACAGCCGAGCTGAAGGGCCGAACGCAACCCCGACACACCGCAGCCAGACTCACGACCTGATGACCAAGGGTGGGAGGGTGGGAAGGTCCATCGCCCTGGGCCTGCAGCACCCCCCGCGGAAGAAGTGAAGCGACGCCCTCCTCGGATGAAACCGGAACTGGAGCGACGTCCTTCACCGGAAAAAGGGCGGGGCGGTGCCGCAGGGCACCAAAAAATAAAGGGTTGGTGACATCCTCCGCGAAGGAAGTGAGGCGACGACCGCCTCGGACAGAACCGAAAGTGAAGCGGCGTCCCTCACCGGAAAATGGGCGGAGCGATGTCACCGAGAAAAGAAAAAAGGAAAAAAGCCGGTCCGAGCTGGAAGCTATCCTGCTGGGTCTGCTGGGTTTTAAGGCGGATCATTCTGTCACATCCGGGGTGGAGAGGAGACAGACCCGTACGCAGGATAGCTTCAAATGAAGGGGGTTTAATAAACACAGGAAGACATAGACAAAAAATGACAATAACTGAAACAATACCGATGACAACATTTAACAAAGACTAAACATGACAATGGGGGGAAACGTAACTAATGATCCGCGCTGCCATCGGCAACGCGGCTCACTTAAATATAAAACACTATGATGACACAATGAGGAGCAGGTGTGGTGACAGGGAGGAGCAGATGAAGGCGGGGCAGACACGTGACGAGGAACAACAACAAATGCACATGGCCAAAAGTCCGGGCTAAGTCCTGACATGTTCTTTTTTGAAACCTTTTCACTCTTTAGTCACCATTTGCTCATTTACACACAGCGAGACCCAAAAGAGCACTACAGTACATTTGTATATTTTTCCATTGCTGCTTATTCCTAGACAGGAAAAATCCCTGAAAGTAATAAGCAGACTCTATGTTGTAGTGAAAAGTGGGCTGCTGTGCTGTATGAAGCTGTGATCTTTTTCAAAATAATGTGACCTAGTATTATTAGTATTTTCCTTGATTCTAATAGGCAATGCTGTTTGTGTCCACTCTTCTGTGTACACGCCTGCAGATGTGCTGCTGTGATTTATCTATTCCCTGAAGAAAAGCCATTTCAGTCCTGCCAAAGCAAATGAAGGGTGGCAGACTTCAGCCAAGCCAAAAGCCATGAGTTCTGCCTGAAAGAGCAAGGCATTTTGAAGAGAGTGCATTTTCTCCTTTTCTTTTTTTTTTTTTTTTTTTTTTTTTACCCCTCAGTCTGTGCTGAAAACACAACATTATCATTGTGTCATTTTTCTCTCACCGCGTGTGAAAAGCTGTCATGTTTTTAGGATTTGACTACGAGGCCATAAAGGACATCACTGTGGCATTGTGAAGCTCTCAGCTGTGGTGACAGCTTCACACACTCTCTCTCAAAGAGAATTTCACAGCTGAAAAATTATGAATTTATTGGTTCGCCATTAGGACTTTGAACTCTGTAATGGAAGCCGAGTTTCAGTTTATGAATGTCTGTCAGTGCTTCAACTTTTAATTAAGACAGATGATCCACTTAATCAGAATAGGAACTTGAAACAAAGTTCTGGTCTGCAGTTGGCAGATCACATTAATGCAACCGTGTCAACAATTCTTGAGTCTTTTGCAAGGAAAATTGTGATGGCAAGCATGCACAAGCAATTCATGCATTGTTAATAAATAACTACAGTATTGAGTATTGCGACCTTGTTGTGACACTTTTTGAGGTAAAAAACGAAATTATTTTTGAGGAATTTGTTTTCTTTTAGTTATAGAAGAATCTCAGTTATTTAACATTTTATTCGAAGGGGTTAAAGAAATGATTCGACTCATATTATGACTCACTTAACAGCCGTGTGTGTTATGTGCAGCTATGTGTTAATGCCTTACTTTGTCTTTCTGTGTTGGTGTGGGTTTAATGTTATGTATTGTCATGGGATTTAATATTAATGCGGTTTACAGTTATATAACATTCTTGTACTGTTGTTAGTCAGTTTGCTTAGGATAAATGATTCCATTGTTAAGAGTTTTAACACTTATTATTTAACACTAACTGTGCTACAACCTTGTAAAATGACCTACAACCGTGAAAATTGTCCATTCATTAAATCATTATCTTTTATTCCTGAGTTTAATGGCTTGGATGTATGTTTTGTACGCATGAAGCATTATATTTGGGAAAGGTAATTAATTGCAGAAAGCTCTGACATGGAAGTGATAAATTGTTTTGATGCAATAGCATATTGAAAGTGATATGCTAAACAGAAAACCGATAACACTGATCGTCATGCTGATAAAAGGATGAGAACTGATAGTTTTTTTTTTCTTTCCCGGTTTAGTCATTGCCAATTACCACCCACTGTTCTCTCATATCGCACAAGTGGGAGGAGTGAAGGCTCCACATGCCTTCAAACACACTTTGAGGAGACATTACTTGCCATCTGCTGTGAACTTACGGACGCCTATGATAGGCTTCTGTCACTATAATCAACGAGAGAGAGAGATGTTATCGTCTAGAGAGCAGGGCTAATTATGCCATGAATGGTGAGGGCATCATCCGGCTATGAACCTGTGATCTTCTCACAATAGAGCAACCTTTTTTTTTCTTATGCACCACTTGGGAGTTCCTGCAAAGAGCTGAAAGTTGACCACTGTAGAACATTATTGATTTGCCTGTAGGTCTTACTCAGAGCACTGGCTTACCTCCTGACCTGATCCAGACTGCAGGGTTTTTAAAGAACTCACAGCATCAGCAGCATGGAATTGGAGATTTTACTCCCATCCCAGGGTTCACTCTAGTCTTTGCCTTTTTTATTTTTCATGTTTCAACTAAATCGTACAGTATGTGGTCACACAAAATCTTAGGGATTTTAGCATTCCTGTAATGTTTTTTATTTTTTATTTTATTTTATAATTTTTTTTGCACTCCATGTTAATGAAGAAAAAACAGACGTGACACCACACCACATATCCAACCTTATATATTTGTAGCTTTTCATATTTGTTGGCCCATTGGAATTTGCAGTCATGAATCCATGAAGATTATTAGATTCGTGTGGGGGGCACGGTGGCTTAGTGGTTAGCACGTTCGCCTCACACCATCAGGTTTGGGGGTTCGATTCCCGCCTCCGCCTTGTGTGTGTGGAGTTTGCATTTTCTCCTCGTGCCTCGGGGGTTTCCTCCGGGTACTCCGGTTTCCTCCCCCGGTCCAAAGACATGCATGGTAGGTTGATTGGCATCAGTGAGTGAATGAGAGTGTGTGTGTGCCCTGCGATGGGTTGGCAGTCCATCCAGGGTGTATCCTGCCTTGATGCCCGATGACGCCTGAGATAGGCACAGGCTCCCCGTGACCCGAGGTAGTTCGGATAAGCGGTAGAAAATGAGTGAGTGAGAGTGAGATTTGTGTAATTTTCCATTCAGTTCAGTATGTGTTGAGCCCAATAAAGTTTTGTAAGAAATATGGTAGAGAAAAAAGTGCATTTGTCAGTAAATATAACACTGATAAATCATCATCATCATCATCATCATCATCATCAAAATGAATACAACTACAGAAACTATGTTATGAATATGTGAATAATTGACACATTTTAAACCAATGACAAGTAGCCCTTGTGTTCAGTTATATATTACATCTCAGCTGGGCCGTTTGGTAAATGGACTTTCATGGCTAATCCTCTTTCAAGGAAAAAAAAAATCTTGGGGAGGATTTCTTTCTAGCCCAGACTGTGGATTGCATAGATGATTAAATAGATCAGTTTCATGATGAAAAAAAGTAATTTTAAAACAAATTTTACAATATTTAATTTGAAATTATTAATTAAAAATGATTGATCAGCAGGTCTAATTAGCAAATATTAATGTTTCAACAAATGAAATGTTATGTAACAGTGTTGTTGCAGTAAACAAAATATTATGTAATACCACGTTTTTAATCAATCGTTGCTTTACTCTCATTTGTGTGTACAGTACTCTCTTTTATGTAATAATAATAATAATACTAATAATAATACTAATAATAATAATAATAAATGAGAAGTTGAGTCAAAAGTATCAATTGAAAACCTTTTTTTTACATCCTAAAGCAGAACACAACTAAATAATACTAATGAAACTTGAATTTCTGCAATGAACAGGGATGAAAACAGACCCAAATGCAGGATAGCCTAAAAATAAACAGGTTCATTAAATAAAAAAACACGGCTCAACTAAATACTAACAACAATTAACACATGAGGAACAGGTGTGTAGAGGCAGGGAGGACGAGACAAGGGCGGGGCAGACACGTGAACACAGAGCATCAACAAAAGCACATGGCCAAAGTCCGGGCTGAGTCCTGACAGAACATGATTTTTCTGAATATCGCGTGTAGTATTTTGAAGAGGCAGCACATGGTTAGCATGTTTGTCTCACATCTCCAGGTTTGATTCCTGCCTCCACAGAGTTTGCATGTTCTCCCAGTGCTTCAGGGGTTTCCTCCCCAGTACAAAGACACATGTGCTAGGCTGACTGGCATCTTTAAATTGTCCATGGTGTGTGTGTGTGCGATTGTGCCCCCAGTGAGTTGGCATCCTGTTCAGTGTGTCCCTTACCTTTTGCCTCAAGTAGGCTTGACCGTGTGTAGGATGTGCTACAGAAAATGGATGAATGTTTTGGTCGTTTTCTTTGTTTGAGAATAACAAGGTGAAAAATGTCTGATGCTTTTCAAGGTGTAAAAAAAAGATGATGTCCTTGTAGCATGATGTTATTTATTTATTTATTTATTTATTTATTATTTTTTTAAATATAATAAATATATAAAATGATCCATTCATTCATTCATTCATTTTCTACCGCTTATCCGAACTACCTCGGGTCACGGGGAGCCTGTGCCTATCTCAGGCGTCATCAGGCATCAAGGCAGGATACACCCTGGACGGAGTGCCAACCCATCACAGGTAAAATGATCCAATGAAAAGTTTTTCCCTTTCTATTCCCATTAATATTACCTTTTTAAACATCTTTTAATATTTTATAATTGAAAAAAGCTAACTGTGTCCACTGCTGGATGCTGAACCAAAAACCAGAGCTTGGAATATTCTCAAATCCTGCCACCTTCTGCACTTTGCCCCATGAACTGGGGACATGGTTTCGATGTTGGTAGGAATGTACAATTTTACATTGTTTGTTGAAAAAAATTTCAAAAAGGTGCAGCACAAAAACTGTCCTTTAACATTAATGCCAGAACTCTCAACTGAGTTAAAATGAAAACATTAGCCAGACTCAAATAGTGTTCATTGGTATTGACACAATTAACAGGCTTATAGAAATGATAGCCAGAAATTTTCTTTATTTTTGGTGGAGGGCAAACAAATGATATGCTTAATCACCAGAGACATTATCAGGAGAGAATAAAGACAACGGTCACATAGCCGCCCTCCCAGGGATTCAAGTACTCATTTATTTTCCATATTGTGTATATGAACATAATTGGCTCATCTTTTCAGCTCAGTTAATTGGGCCTCAGGGCAAGCACAACATGTGACACAAGCATATTGGAGTTTCAGTTACATGGTGGGCTCCATAACGAATATAGGATTTGTTCACCCCTGTTTTAAGAGCAAATGTTCTTAACACCTACACTGAAGGCAGAGTGGGCCTTTCTGTGACTCACATATTGTAGAGTAGCAAACAATCCCAAATTGTATTTTGCAAACTGATTGACAAATGTTTCCTTAAGCAAATTCTAACACATACAGTATATTGATTTTTTTTCTGTTATCTACTGTAGATTGCATTTAAGTGAGCCTTGTAACAGTACTGCCAAGCATGGTGTAGTTATATACCACAACTGTTTTTCATCGTTGTTTAACCTGAAGCATTATGAATCCTCTAGCTACTGTATAAATAAATCACATATATTTGCAAGAAGTAAAGACAGGTTTAAGGTTTATGCAACCATTTAAGGAAGATTATTGACCTTTACTGCGACAGTCAGGTTTCAGCCGCAATGTTAAATCTCATGCTGACAGACGACATCGCAGCGGTCAGCCTCGCCCTTTTCATCCTTGGCTTACCTGAATAAAGCAGCTTAAACCTTCTGAAAGGCGACAAAATTTACCATGCAGGTCTACAGTATCAACCGGTCAGTATTTCTTAAAGTATACAATTACATTTTATAGCCACTTTGTTACCTTTCTCACTGGAAATGTGCATAGAATTAAAGAGCCTTTTAATTAGTGTGCCGCTATACCATGATAATGCTTGGTGTTGGAAACGTTTTAGAGTTGACAACTATTGCCTTCATTATAAGTGGAAAATTAGCCATTGAACTAATCTCTAAATGAGACGGCACGCCGTGGGAAGGTGCCCTCGGTGGAGCCACAGCTTTAGCTGCCACCGATAGCGGGGATAATTGATAGTCTAAAGGGCTCTGATCATGCCCTCAGAATAAAATTATTTATTTTACAGAAAGCCGTGAAAGAGAATCTATCGTGCCGAGGTCAGGGGGGTCAATGTTGTTGTTCTCCTCAGAGTGCATTGCTCTCATTTGTCTGCCTGAGGGGGGGGCAGATTTGTCCTGCAAATAATGGAATGCTTCTGGACCGTGTCGGAACATCTGATAAAATTAGCTCTGGAGCAAGGGCACGCAAGACCACCTTCATAAAGCTCCGGCAGGCATTCTTCTGAAGATCCACTTTTAAACACAAACTCAGAAGTTTTCTGAATGTTTAGCTGTGTGTACTGGGCTCATAAGGATTGTCAAATGCCACAGCCTGTAACTAAGTACTTAAAGCCATTGAGACAGTGCAGTGCAGTAGCATGTAAGATGGACTTTGAATAGGGTGACCTTTAGCATTAGCTATTCATTCAGGATAAAGATCAGAGAAAATAATGGGAACAGTGAAAGAGTTACGCATCGCACATGATATCTTTAGGTTTTGATAACGTTTTTAAACTTCCAAGCAGTCCACAAAGGCCCAGGGTAATCATTGACCTCTTTAGATACAGTAGAAACCCTAATTCCGACAGGAGCCAGTGGGAATAAAGAGGAAAGCTCTGTTAAATGCTGCTGACAATACAAATGCACACACACACACACACACACACACACACATCAAGATGTGATATGAAGAAAAATAAGGAGCAACAGATTTAACAGTGCAGTATAGATTATGAAAAATGGATAAATATGGATAAAATAACAAGGCTAATGGAAGAATGTGTCAAGTATTTTACACATTTCTTTTACAAAGATATCTGTAGATGTATCATTGTAGTGTGGATTTAAAATTGGATGACTAAAACAAAGGATGAATGGATGGATGGATGGATGGATGGATGGATGGATGGATGGTAACAATTTAATACTTACATTTAGAAATGCACTATGCAGATGTAACATTGCAATATGGATTTAAAATTGGATGATTGAGAGATGGATGGATGGATGGATGGATGGATGGATAGATGGATGGAGGGATGGAACACACCTCGGACCTTCTGTGGAGCTCATTATGTTTCATTTGATCATTCAATCAAAGGACAGACAGTTTTTGGACTAATTTAAACATGTAATGATCTGTTTTTAAGATGTGGCAAACTTGTAGTACATTCTGCTTACAGTATTAAATATTTCTTCATAAAAATATTTGGATTTATATAGTTTTATACAGACAAAAATACACATTGTTCTGTTTTGTATATATCACTGTAAATATGAAAATATTTCACTGAAAATATTCGGAGAATCAAAGTAAATATTACACACCTAGTGTCTATAAATGTGCCACCGCAGTATGAATGGCCAAAAGGATGGACAGATGAATGGAAGGCTAATGAATATTTGATTTAAAGATAGATGAGAGTACAGATAGAAGGAAACACAATTTTATCTATAACGTTACAAACAGAACATATCTGGAGATGCACCACTGCATTATGGATGAAAAAACTGAATGGCCAACAGGATGAATGGATGGGATGGGTGGATGAATAGATGGATGGATGGATGGATGGATAGAAACCGAAAAAGAAAATATAAATATGTATATACAGCACCTAGGTTTTTACCTTATTTACTGATTTGTTGCATTCATAGTGATTTTCTCAATAGGATTTCGAGCTCTGTCCAACATAAATGAGACTTTGCTGCATGCTCATGGAGACTGGTTTTTTATCAAGATGTTGACAGGATGCAAGCTCTTTCTCATCTCCTGCTGAAATTGCTGTTCCAGAAGAAGCTGATTGTCAAAGGCTTGGGGCTACTGCAGTTCTCCATCTACAGATCTACAGATAACCGCTTTGCAGATTCTTTTGGTTCAGGCAGCACCATAGAGCTTACCTTCACTTGTTTAACTGCTTTGTGCTTGGTCAAAATGTTGATTTGTGTATTTGTATTGTCAGGAAAGTGATAATGACTAAACAGAAGTTTCTGGTTATTTGCTATTATTCCCAATGGAAGCCGAATGCGAGTTTAAATCTGAGTGGTCACTGATCACACTGGGCCTTTGAGGACTGCTTGATAGTGCAATATATCAAAACCCAGAGATAACAGGAACAATGTGTGAACATTCTACTGCCGCTTTTGGGTTCCGTAGCTTTGTTAAATTGTTTGAGACCAGAATTCTGATATGATGAGCCTTTGTGGTTTGAACAGTGTTTAAAAGTCAACATTGTCCCCTAGCTGATAAATGCATGAAAACTCTAATAGATATTAATGCATTTTTATCAGGGTGGATTGCCCTACAATTTAGTCATTTGTCATTCATTCCTTCTCAGTAACTGCTTTATGCTGGTTACGGTGTGAGGTTTAATTTAATCTACAAATGTCATTTTGAGAACATTTCATTCTTAAGTGTGATAAATCATTTATATTATGCTTATGTTAATGTTAAGTCAGTTTTCATATAACAAGGGGCTTTTAAGTGATTAAAAAGGGGAAAAATGGAGAAACAGTCACTGAAGTGTGATGTGCTTTGGGTGCTTTGGGAAACCTTGGGTCCTGGCTTTTGTGTGAAATTTACTTTGGAATGTACCACCTACCTAAACGCTGTTGCAGATCAAGTAAACCTCTTCATAGCAACAGTATTCCCAATTCAATTCAAATTTATTTGATTATATTATTATAACAATGGACATTGTCTCAAAGAAGCTTTACAGAACATAAACATAATACAAAAATACTATTTACAAATATTACTATAATACAACAATTCAAGATTAATATTAGAATTATATTTAAATGTGTTTGTATTTATCCCCAATGAGCAAGCTTGAGGTGAGTGAGGTGACTGTGGCAAGGAAAAACTCCATTAGATGGAAGAGGAAGAAACCTTGAGATGAAACAGACTCACAAGGGAACCTCATCCTCATTTGGGTGACACTGGAGGGTGTGATTATAAATATACAGTGCAGCAATTGTGTATTGATTGGGGTTGTTGTCCTTAAGGACCACATTTAGTTGGCATCTCCTATTAAACATCTCCATGTTTCATTCAACACTGCAAAAATAGTTCAGGAATGATTTAAGGGAACATGACAAATAGCTACTTCTTGGCCTCAAAATTCCCTAAATCTCGATCTGATTGAGCATGTGTGATGTGCTGCACAAACAAGTCCCATTTATGGAGGTCTTGTCTCACAACTTATTGGACTTAAAGGATCTGTGGCGAACATCTTGGTGCCAGATACCATAACACACTATCACTGGTCTCGTAGTCTTGTGGAGGATTTAGTTTTTGGGGCATAAGTGAGTCCTACACAATATTTAATATTAGACAACTGGTTTTAATGTTATGGCTGATCAGTGTATATAACCATTATACAAGACCACTACTTAAAATGCAGTTTACATTCTTTTCTAATTTAATACAGCATTTTTCAAATTATAAAGTACTGACAACTTGAGTGAAAGCAGAAATATATACATGAATTTCTGAGTCTCTTGGCATTTGCTGTGTCCCTTTTTTGCTTTAAAGACAGAGTTTATTTGAGCTGTTTATGCAAAACAACTTATGATCCATTTTAGATCAAATCCGTCACTTGTACAATTTGTACAATATCTTATGTACAAAGTCGTTAACATGGTCAGTATCACATGTTTACTTGTAATATCAACTTGTTTACATGTAAACATGGATCTAGTAATAGTGCAGAATCTTGAGTAGTAAATACTCAATTTGGAGGATACTGGCCTCCATATTGGCAATAGGATAATAGTAAATTATCTGGATATCAATTTGATAGAGAAGCGGTGTCCAGTCTTATCCAGAAAAGGCCGATGTGGGAGCAAGTTTTCATTCCAAGCATGCAAAAGCCACATTCAGGAAAACCAGCACCCACATGACCCTTTGCAGATAAGATTGGACACCCCTGGGATGGAGCATCTGTGGGATGTGCTGCACAAACAAGTCGATCCATGGAGGCTTCGTCTCGCAACTTACAGATACCACAGCACACCTTCAAAGGTCTTGTGGAGTGCTTGCCTCATGGGTCAGAGCTCTTGTCATGGCACAAGGGAGACCTACACAATATTAGGCAGATGGTTTTAATGTCATGGCTCATGGCTGACTCAAGGCTTATATATATATATATATATATATATATATATATATATATATATATATATATATATATATATATATCCAGCTGTTATATAGTGTAGATACAAGTAGATCGCAAAAGAAGAAAATAAAACTTATACCAGAAATCCTTATTTCTTGTACCTTTATAACACACTCTGGGATAATGAATGCCAAGTCTAATGTATAATACAGACTCATTATAGAAGTTTATTATACTCGCTGGATCTGGTATTGTTAATGTTATTAAAAACAGTGTAAATATTATTAAAAAAATGTCAAAATTGCCCCACAGTTCATAGTAAATTATGGTATCATTTATCATACCAATATTATATCTGATATATAAAGTTAATATTTTAGTTTATTACTAGTTTATTACTGATAAAATTACAATGGAAATACAAGCTTAGAATCTAATATTCGAGCCATGTTGAATAGAATATGAGCTAAATATTAAAGGTCAAGTTTAGTTTTTTAATAAAAACCGAGTGGTAAATACATCAAAAATACATTTGCAGAATGTTTCTCTGCTTGTCCTACGATGTGAAGTTGAACTCTCTTGCTGGTGAGATTCCTGGTTTGTCAGTATGTTTATATTTGATTTTACTCTTAGATTCGTGCAGGGTTTTGCAGCATGAGTGGCATGGGTGTTCCACCAAATCCATCACTACTGTGCACTGAAGCTTGGCCTTGACAGATATTGACAGTATGAGAAAATAACTATGGAGCTGAAGTAAGCTATGCTGTGCCTTTGGGGTATGTAAAAACACTCACATCATGTGTTAGAACTATTCATATATATATATATATATATATATGGAATAGTTTTACAGAATATACGTATATATTTATGATGCAGTCTTTTGAAAGCATTTAGCTCTAAATCGAGTTGGTATTGATTCATTTATTTGTGCTTGCCTGAAGAATCTCCTTTTTATTTCGTATGCTTTATGCAGTATGCAGTGTATTAACAATTGTGAACGCATAAATGCAGAGAGCGCAAGGCCATGAATGTGTGCCAGGTGTGTGAAAGATTCCATTCCTTTTCCTTTTTGATGTTTTGCAGTTGATGCTGTAGGGCTGCATGGCAAATTGCATTGCCTTTGAGCAGGTTTAAGCTGCTTTATTCAGGTGAACCGAGGGTGATGCAGTAGTACGGGTAGGTAACGATTGGGGCTCTTATCACAGTAATGCTTGTGCGAGTGACTGTGTGTTGCTGGCTGTCTTTATTTCATTATTTTCTACCTTTCTCTTATGAATATGCTGTCACGAAACACTAATTCAAAATACAACACTTTCTTTATTTCTGAAGATCTTTATGTGTTTGGAAATGTGTAGTTGGGGGCATGGTGGCTTAGTGGTTAGCACGTTCGCCTCACACCTCCAGGGTTGGGGGTTCGATTCCCGCCTCCGCCTTGTGTGTGTGGAGTTTGCATGTTCTCCGCGTGCTTCGGGGGTTTCCTCCGGGTTCTCCGGTTTCCTCCCCCGGTCCAAAGACATGCATGGTAGGTTGACATCTCTGGAAAATTGTCCGTAGTGTGTGATTGTGTGAGTGAATGAGAGTGTGTGTGCCCTGCGATGGGTTGGCACTCCGTCCAGGGTGTATCCTGCCTTGATGCCCGATGACGCCTGAGATGCCCGATGACGCCACAGGCTCCCCTTGACCCGAGGTAGTTCGGATAAGCGGTAGAAAATGAGTGAGATGAGTGAGTGAGTGAAATGTGTAGTTACTATAAAACATTAGAGGAAGACAAACTAACTTGAGTTAGTTGTTTCTTTGGTGTTAGAAAGATAGAAAAAACTACATTAGAGCTTAAGAGCAGCCTCGGTAAGACTGTAGTAATATAGCTATAATAAATCTATAGTAATAATAGTTTTGGTGCTTTGCCCAGATTAACTTGTTTGTGTAATGCAGATGCGTGAACCTTCAGTGAACCAGATTTAGCAAACTTAATTTAACTGTATCTTTATCTATTTATTAAACAAAAATATGCAGTCAATATAAAAAAACACTACATACGATATTTAAGTTATGTCATTTATTTTCCAAGAAAAAGTGTTGTTTTTCCCATGGTTAGCCTAATGGGCACGCTCATGCAGCGAATTGAAAAGTATGACTCATTTTAGGGATGGTCAAATTTCTATTGATATTTTCTTTTCAGCTATATCTGAACAATACAAAGACACACTGGAGGGAGTGTTTCGATGTTTTTACGTCCTTCAGGGGGTTGAAGCCTTATTAAAGGGAGTCAGACCTCCCCTTCTGTAATACACACCAGTGTTCAAAAGCCAGCTCTCCACTCTCACACGACAGCTAGCAGCAATCAAGCTAGCATCACGTCTTTTCAAACTGCTGCTCGTGGCACATCACAGGGAAGTCTATCTGCTTCTGCATACAGATAACTGCAGTTTTTGCTCTCTTGTACTCCCAGATGTGCATGGCTGTGACATCTTATGAGTTTGTGATTTCCTGACAATGTATCACCACTCTGGTGTCAGTAATGAGACTTTTGCTGGATGTCAACGTAGGTTGTACTCATCAACACAAAACAGCAAACAAACAGAAAGGCAAATCCAAAAAACAAAACAAAAAACAAAAAAAAAACAAATTGTCACAATGCCTGCAAACATTGAGGTGATCTGCAATCAGAGTAATCCAGTGCAAGATAAGAATCAAAAGAGTATAAAAACAAGAACAGTTAAAACAAGAATAGCAATCAGAAAACAAAGCCTTAGACTTATTGCTAGTTTTGCCCTAGGAGCAAGGTTTCACACTGAATGAATGAAAAGGTTTGGTTTTTAAACTAAGTGTGTGATTAGATACAGAGGTTCTGAGTTGCTGCATTCGACTTACCTTGTAAGCAGGAAGGCTGAGCTTGAAATGATGCTAAACAATGAATTTTTTCAGGCTACAAAGTATGGAAAAAAGAGTACTTTCGTGTTTGTCTATTGTTAACAACAAAGCTAACCAGCTAACTGTGATGTGTGATGTATATTTTGTTTCTCAAAACATACGTGTAATGTACCAATGTCATAAATTGATTGGTCTACTTTTATATACAGCACAACGCATTAAAAGGTAAGAAGTGCTATTGGTGATGATGTATGCAACTGTGTTGATTTCATGTCACTTGCTTAACTCAGAGGGACGCTGTTAAAGAGACTATACAGATTTCTTGAATAGGAATTCTGATTTGAGGATTGTTTTTTTCTTTTTTTCTTTCTTTGTCTGAGGTCTGTAGTCAAATTCAGAAAAAGAATCCAGGAATAATTGGGTGAAAATGATCTGGGAATTGGGTTATGTGACTGACCATGTGATGGAGCTTTTGTCTGTTGTGCAGTTGAGTTAATTGAGAGCGCAGGTGATGCAACATCAGGGAGCTGTGATTATAGGTTTGAATTTACATTAAAGGGAATTAGCCTTAGACTTCTATAATGTAAATAAATGTTTTCAAATTATGTCTTTAGTAATTAAAATATATGCAGCACATGATATCGATAGGGACTGGGATGAAGATTGGGACTGGGCTGAAAATACTTCAAAATACCTGCAAATTTAAAATTTATAAATATACCTGTTTTCCTGCAAATTGACAAGACAAAAAGTGAAAAACAAAACAAAATGGGAATTTGCATTGACAATTAATAAAAAAGTTTTTATTCTGATAAAAATTGATATATATATTGAGTGAGTAAGAGAGAGAGAGAGAGTTAATTGACTTTTATAAACTAAATGTCAAGTTTAACTTTAATAAAAGCAAAAATATATTGCAGGTGATATTTATGGGTCTGTCAGTTTGTTTAGGAAATCATTTCACTTAGAAACGCATATAGAAAATGTCCCATGTGAAAATGCTGTGGTATATCAAGACCGACTCTAAATGGTAAATATAAGAGCGATATTTAAACAGCTCCAGTTCGCTTGCAGTTATCAGTAAGGAAATTAAATTAAAATGGGCATTGGCAAGCAAGTTCTTTTTCTCATCACAGTTTTAAAAGCATTAAGCACTGTGGGTTTTGAATAATTCATCAGTTTGTGTCTGTTTTAAATCATTACTTACATCATGCTGTAACTCTCCCATGGGATTAATGATGTTGCTAAGGCTGGTATTATTAACTTCTTTACAGATTTTGTCTCATCCTTACACACACTGATATGTTGTGTAATGTAGTGCTTGGTATTTGTCATGCTGATATGACATCGCATACGACTACAATAAGAATACACATAAGCTTTTTAGCCTATGTGTTTATCACAATATCACTGTGTGTAAAGTATGTACATGTGCTGTCCTGTGTGCTGTAATAGAACCCATAATTGAATACAAACAACTGAACACAAGTGAACATATAAAGATCTATCTATCTATCTATCTATCTATCTATCTATCTATCTATCTATCTATCTATCTATCTATCTATCTATCTATCTGTTGTCGTTGGTATTATTAAAGGTTGGGGAATAAAGGAGACAATATGAAAACAAAATAATTTGAGAGTTTATGATTATAATGATCCATATAAAATGCATTGGAAATGCAGATATGGAAAAAAGCATAAGCTATAGAAACTAGTACAAACAGTGGTAATTTAATATATAGGATATGTAAATGAATTATATTTGAAATAAATAGTCTATTTGCTATAGTTGATGTTGTTACTGTTTTAGCACAAATTGAACCCTTCTTTCTCAACAAAGCAAATGGAGACCATGTCTTTCACAATGTGAAATGCCAGCACATCGATAATTTCTTTCTCTTGAGTCTCTTCCTGTTTTATGGCACAGTGCTAAAATGTTTTGGCACTGGTGTAGTCTTCACTACTCCAAGTTTCTTCTCTGTTTACGGAATGACATCACATCAACATGGTTGCTCTCAGCATCAGAAATAACACAGTAGCGCTTTAATTGATTTAGCATTTGCTATAGATGAATCAACATACAGACATAACTGCTTGTTTAATCGAAAATATTGATGACGTCTCTCATCGCAGTTAGTTGGCTGACGGTGAATTTTTTTCATTTTTTCTTCTCATTAAATTTACTACGGTTTACTACGGCACTTTATTTTGCATGAATATCTTCTTCTGAATTTTCAAACCAATTTCATATCTCAGAAGTGATTTTCCACCTATATTTTCTACTAGCTCATTCCTCAGGGAGTGCAACCTGTTTATCTTGGTAGTTTTTTTTTTGTTTGTATGTGTGTGTGTGTGTGTGTGTGTGTGTGTATGTGTGTGTTGCTTTGTACTGGTTTATTTTTTTTAATACATTGATTAAATAAATAGATATTTTAAATTAAATAATATAAATATGTGAATAGGTGAACATTTTGAAAATTGCTGTTAAACATTCATTTAAATGAACCATAGTAATAATATAGTTCAAGTAATTAATATTTTGTTCATACTACATAGTCTATGCAGATTTTATTTAATTCCTAATAAAATCATATTAGAATTTCAAACCATGGTTTATTTATAAGCATTTCAAGGCTCTGCAGTGAAATATTTCAGTTCCATTTTGTAATGAAAATGTTTATGATTCTATGAAGCTTTGAAATCTAGTAAAGAGCCAGACCAGAACCAGGCACTCTTTTGGCACATAGAAAATGGTTTATATTTTATTTAAACTGCCTTTTCATCCCTGCTGTGAGTAAACTACAGCTAGCTTTCTTTAATTTATCGAATTTGAGTTATCGACTCTCTCGATAACCGTGCACAATATACTACTGTACAATATACCAAATTTTATTTTAATTTCTCTGTCGTCTGATAAGTTTAGAGACAGTTGGAGAAGAATCTTGGATAACTTTTCTTCCCAGAACCTATTATGCTCTCTTATTATCTTAGTCTCACACTTATGGACTGTTCATTTCAGAGCACAATCCAGGTATTCAGTAGCATTCTTTAGTCTAAATGAATTACTGCTCTATTTCTGCACACATCCAATTATAGCACATGCAGCACAATTCTGCTTTACAGTTTCATTATGTATTTTAACAAGGATTAAGGGTATGAGCAGACAGTCAGCTGAACATGAATGATTTACAGTGTCATTAAAAGAAATTAGAGACTAAGAGGTTTTTTATAATTATTATTATAATTTTCAGTGCACGTGTTTCATCACTCAGTGCATGTGTTTCATTGTGGAATGTACAGATTAATTTTTTTATTATTATTTATTTATTTATTTATTTTTTACATTTTTTTAATTTTCTTTTAGTTCCGTCCTTTATGACATTTATGAACACCATCTGTACAACATACACCTAAGCACAAGAATACCAAAATGCATCCCTGATTTGGTTCAATATTGGGGAAGGCCATTTTATATTAGTGCACAGCAAAATGATAAAAACACTAATCACCACATTAAAGTTTTCAACATTGTGTCTTTTTTTTTTTATTAGTAACAACTAAACTCACTGTGGAAGCTGTCTCTAGTAAATGTGACTTACTTGAACAATTTGCAAAAGTCCGAGCACAGACGGTGATGAATATGACATTGCATTGCTTTGTGTGTTAATAATGAAATATAAAGACTACTTCTCATAGCAGAACATTTCTGTTTTCCCAGAGGTATTTTGTAAATATTTATGCTACATTTTAAGTAATAACTTTTTATCACAGAAAAAAAAAAAATCACATTGTAATTGACCTTAAATTATACGGCATTTTAGACATGGGTTTCACAATAAGAATTAATTAAATTGAACAGCAGCTTTTTATCCGGAAGTGCAAGCAGAAGTAGTATTTAAGAATAATAACAGTTTTTACGGGTGCAGCCATATCATATTTTTTAAACCATGTATGAGTATACTTTATACTTTTTAATACTTAGTAAACTACTTAATATTAATCCATCAGTGGCTTTAAAACATTGGCCATTACCATGGATGAAGGTTACGGAGCTCGTTATTAATAATGTAAGCTATTTGATGTGCATTAACTAGTTACCTTGGATCGAGGACGTTTGCAGTGGAGAGTAGAATTTGTTTCACTTTATATCAAGAATAACATACTGCATAAGTGCTGATATTTTCATTTACTGCCATTAAATCCTCATTCTTTGTTTTAGTTTAATGTTGAATTCATAAGTTATTTATTTATTTATTTATTTATTTATTTTTTAGAAAGTTGCTGTTTGGCACAAGCTGCCTTGCTTTGGCTTGATCCAGTATGTTTATTTTGTTTCATAGTGTGACAGAATACTAGGTTTAAATCATAAATTGTTGGTATCTGAGCATTTTTATAGAATATAGGTCTGCATAAATGATATTGATATCATTAAGAGTATTGGAGTCAATGCCTTCCAGATAGTATCCTGTCTTTTCTCCAATTGCATGACCTGCAGTTTGGTGTTTTTAAAAATCATTTCAATGTGAAATGATCTGAACAGAATATAATACAACAAATAATCTATCTCTACTGCAACTTTAGCAAACAAACTAGGTGTGAAAACAGCCTTAGTATATTAAGGTGGTGATTATGATGTCATGTGAATATGATCAGGGCTGTAATAGGGAATAGGTGTTAGTTGATAGTGTTTGTCAGATAATGAATGAGTTTTGGTAGCAGTCACAGTCCTAACGCCTCCAGTGAAATTGAGGGAAATAATAACAGTGCAGCTATACAGCCCTGCATTTTAATCACGTCCACACTGCTCTCAGTCTGCTCTCAGTCTGCAGTAATCGCACTCAAACTTAGGTGCAGCTTCTACCCTAAACACTGGCCTGTTCAGGTCCTGTTTCTAATTGCCAAGCTAGCTAGCAATTGGGCAGAAAGCACAGAAAAGCCACTCTCTCTGCTCGCAACTTACTACTGTACTTACATTTAAAGCTCAACTGACTCTCTAATTGAGCACATGACAATCTACCAGAAACAACACAGTGAGCATGTGGCACTGAGAGAGAGAGAGAGAGAGAGAGAGAGAGAGAGAGAGAGAGAGAGAGTGTGTTTAGGAATAAAAGAACAAAAAACTCTCTGTTTGGAAATTACATGGCTGTCACTATAGAAATTGTTGGTTGTAGATTTTTAGCTTTTGACACTGTAACCCTTTCAGTCAGGGATTTTAAGGGACAGAAATCCTGCAAATTGCAAACAGGAAATGATTGTATGCCACGTTATATATGCCATGAATAATTTCAAGGTGGAGAAAAAAGGCAATTCACACCCTCCAGTGTCACCCAAATGAGGATGGGTTTTCTTTGAGTTTTATTCCTCTCCAAGTTTCTTCCTCTTACCATCTAAGGGAGTTTTAGTTTTCTTCCTCTTACCATCTAAGGGAGTTTTTCCTTGGCACTGTCACCTCAGGCTTGCTCATTAGGGTCTAATAGAAATAAACGTAAGTCTAATATTAATCTTAAAATTTTTGTTCTGTATTTCTTATATACTGTAAAGCTGCTTTGAGTCAATGTGCAATGTTAAAAGCGCTATACAATTAAATAAAATGGAATGGAATTAAATATACAGCAATGGCACAGCAGAAAGCCAGAGAATGCCAGGTTCAGACATTCATTTCCTCAAAGGTGAAAACAATTTTCCTTTCACTGAGCCTCGGCAAGTCTGGAACCTTGATTAATTGGCATGCACGTAAAAGGAAAATGTAACAGTCTTAAGGTATTTCATAAAACTGACCTTGGGGTACACTGGGAGATCAAGTTGTCTTTGTTCTTACAGAGGAGTAATTAGGAACGCTTCTGAAAGCAAAAGGGGAGGTGATTTTATCAGGTACTCCCAGTGGCATTAACAACAAAGCCTAAAGTAATGCAAAGTCATGGAGTGTAACTAATATAAAATCTTGCATACAGTACTAGGGGAGACTTGTAATGAGGGTTTCTGTGATGGATTTTACTGACACAGAACTAGGCGTGGGTGATAAAACATAGCACCGTCCCTCCGTCCCCTCTAGCTTTTGCTGATTGCGAATTTTTGTTAGGAGTGGGTAATTCTTCATATGTGATACCTTATGTTTGTCACTGGCTCCAGTTTGATTTAAATGAAAAGTTCCACTTTTCCTTTCTACGTCACATTGTCCATAATGTACTGTGATATATACCGAAAAACGTCATATGTCGTAATGTAACCATGCCAGTACATAACACATCACTTCTTAACATAATTGATAAACAAACCAGGTAAAGAATTTAGTTCAACCTTTTTTTTTCCTTTTCCTTAACTTCTATCACGTTTTGTAGCCTAGATGTTTCATTTCATTTAGAGAATTAATTCAGACATGCTCTATCATTCTCCCTTCCTTTTGGTTTGTGTAGAGAAGCTTTAAATAGGATTTACCCTAGCTATGTACTATTTATTTTATCATGTTTAAACCAGATGAACTTTCACTAGTTATTTGTCATCCTCCCTTTCTTTATTTTCTTTCTTGTTTCTGCCAAATAAGTCAGAAAAAGGGGATTTCTATACTCGAGCATCATATTGTGGAGGCGAACACTAGCAGAACATCTGGGCTGTTATAGATAATCTTTAATGCTGTCTACGTACAATGGTGTGTATTCATACTAATCCTCTAGACCAGCTGAAATTAGAGAAAGTACAGCTATGTAGAATTCATTGCTTTCAGGGGCTGCAAGGAATAAACAAGATAAGCAACTGACATGACTGAATGGCTTTAACAGTTATAGCGGTCAATGTTTAAGCATAATAGATTAGATTATGGCTTTAACTAAGACACATTAATTTACGCTTTAATTAATTGTATATTATGGCACTTCTCATTACCACATTTGCCTAGCACTGTGGACTCGGAAAAGATGAGACATCTGTGTTGAACTTGAAATGGAAAATAAGCCGATAATTTTCTGTCCAATTGTCTATAAACATTATGTTTTATTTTACGTGTCACGTCATTAATTAGACCAGAGAGGGGAAATCTGTGATAGTCTGTGAAAACTCTTGGCTTTCTCACTGAGCTGCCTTTGGGTAGATAATTTACATAAATGCATGCTATAGGTTAAGCAGATGATCTACTACAGAAATCATGATTTTTGGAAAATTGCTGTATTGCAGCCAAGTTCTGTCATACATGATGATTGCGCGCTTCGATCCTCTTTGCTGAGGTAGTATCCGGCTCGCAGTCCACCATTTGACAATCTCTGCACAAGACATCTATAACTGCATCTGCTACTTTGTTGGTTTTTATATCAGTAAAGCTATAAGAAATATTAGCACTGCTTCTCCGGCTCTCTGTCCTTACTCAAACCATTTATGACTATAAGCAATCTTGTGTGAAATGAGTAAGACGGTCATTTTTGATTTATCCTGGTTTTATCCAGCTCATCTATATTTCTCTGCCCACAGCACTTTCAACACATTAGCCTTTGAGGATTTTGTTCTCTCTTTGTTATTTTGCCAACTTATGCATGCACCCAGGGGGTGAGACAGGCCCTGCACAATTGATTGATGACCATACACTTACTGTATATCAGGGTGTACTTTAAACGTTGCTGAATGGGTAGAAACGTCTCATTTCTTCCTGCTAATGATATAGAATGTGACTGAAGTAGCGTGCAGAAAAAGGCTGTACTCTGCCAGTGGCTGTACTCTGTAATTTTGTACTTTACTTCAATCATGCAAATCTTCTGCAAACTTCTGAAAAGATGTAGTATTTATAATCAATTACACTTTTTTTTTTCCTTGGGCAATAATTGCCCACGATCAGAAGTTGGAGGCAGTTTAGAATCAAACATTGTTTACTTACTGTGCTTGAGCTGAATTTTACTTTCTAGCTTTTAGATCAGTTTGTCTGTTGATGCTTTTGTTCATGTGCTGTTGTCATATTTGTTGCTGGAGTCTAATGCATAGCTTGGCTGCTTTGTACAACAGTAATTACAAAAAAGTATAAATAATTCATGTCCGAAAGAAGAGAGATTCAGATGGCATGTATTGTATTGTGGATCAGTTAGAAAGTCATTTTGAAATACAACATTGAGGCTTAGACTTCCTCAAATATATACTAATGTATATACCGTGTACTGTATATAGACAAAGACAATGGACACATGCGCATCAGAGATGGTTAAGAAAGAAAGTGGCCTGTTCTATTGAATCACATTTACTCGTACATAATGTGGATTGAGACACATTATGCGTCAGAGACAGTGTGATGCTTTAGGCAATGTTCCGCTGGGAAACCTTGGGTCCTGTCATTCATGTGGATGTTATTTTGAAATGTACCATCTATTTAAACACTGCTGTAGACCAAGTACACCCCTTCATGGCAACATTATTCCCTAACGGTAGTGGATTCTTTCCGCAGGATAACGCTCCTTCGCACACTGCAAAAATTGTTCAGGAATGATTTGAGGAATACGACAAAGAGTTCAAGGTGCTGACTTGGCCTCCCAATTCTCTAAATCTCAATCTGATCCAGCATCTGTGTGATGTGCTGCACAAACAAGTCCCATTCATGTAGGCCCTGTCTCACAACTTATAGGACTTGAAGGATCTGCTGCTAATGTATTGGTGCCAGATACCACAGCACACTTTCAGACAACTTATGAACTATAAGGATTGACGGGTCAGAGCTGTTTGGGGGCACAAACGGGACCTACACAATATTCACTGTATGATCACTGCATACAACCATTATACAAGACCACTACTGAAAATGCAGTTTACATTCTTTTCTAATTCAATACAGCACTTTTCAATTCACAAATTTTTGACAACAACTTGAGTGAACGCAGACTCTTATAATGTATACATGAAATATATACTGTACATGAATTTCAGAGTCTCTTAGTATTTGCTGCGTTCCCTTTTTTGCTTTAAAGACAAACAAGTTTATTAGAGTTGTTTGTGCAAAACAGCTTATGATCCATTTTAGATCAAATCCATCAAAGTTTTGTCTGAACACATGCTTCAATAGATGAGATTTGGCTTGAGGAAAATTTGTACAAACTCTTCTGTTCAAAGTCAATAACATGGTCAATATCACAAATTTGCTTACATGTAACAAGGGATTTAGAAATAGTACATAAACTTTCTTTGTTTAAAATGTTTTTTTTTTTCTTTTTCAAAAACTCTTTAATTTTTCAAATAAGTCTTACCTGAGACTTTATACACATTGGCTGACGTTACTACATCCAGTGGAGTCGCTTTAGAAAAACACATCAGTTTTCTTGCTTAAAATGGTTACGGGTTAAAATTCAAGGAGTATGGAGTTGTATAGCTTGATATATTTAATGGAATACACTTCAGATGCATTTTAGAGTGTTATGTCTAATCTATAATTATTGCCTTACATAAAAGGAGCACTATTATGGACAAAAGTCTTAAGTGTTTGATAGACCTGGGCCTGGACTGCCATACCAGCAACATGACATGACCATACAAACAGCATGTTACACTATTTTCCTCCAGAATTCTCACTTGAAATTGAACAGTGCAAGTTGTGGATTGAAACCCTGTGCAGGACAAATTTAATTTCTTCTTCAGCTCAACCTATTTAATAGACTTCACTCTTGTAGGACACTTTAACTGAGTCTTGCTGCTAGTAGCTAACCACATGGCTGAACGTCTGTGCAGTTAAAGTTAGTGTGTATCACTGATTCTTGGACGTATAGGTATAATTAGAAACATTCTGCCATTGATTCCTGTGAGTCCAAATTGCTTTTCACTGTTGCTTGTAAGATTCTATTGCACACAAGAGCCTGAGGTAACCGAGTTAATATAGAACAAGAACTTTTAGCCCAGGCGTTTCTTCGTTTTGAAATTTAAAGCATTTTGTGGGCAAGACTCTTTTGTAGACTAGAAATGTTACATTAGATTTGATGGTTCTTCCAGTTTTCTTTGTGGATGATTATGTAACTAGAAGAACACGTCTTTAAATTATTTAATAGTTTTATAGCGTGTCTTTATCTTGGATCTTTAGCATGTTTTTGGAACACTGATCGTGATGGGAGGAAAGAAGGCACAATGCTCCACCATAGGGCATCTTACACAAACACGTTGGCACACTGAATGCTTTTGGAAGGGGGAAGTACATGGATATTGAGACATGGGGTAAACTTATTCAGGATTTGTGATCTCTAATTTCATGTGCTGTACTATACTGTATGTGCAATGTGGGTATACGCATGTTTGCCATCTTAATAATTTAACCCAACTATATATGTTTAGCTATATACATATACATCTACATACACCTCTCAGAAACCACAATAGGCATGGTTGTCCTCCCTGCCCAAGGGAACGGGGAGTTTATATGTTCTATAGCGTATATTTTCTTAAAAATATCACCTATTCTTCACTTCTGCTTTTGGTCAGCCTGTGCCCTGAGACTGTAGTCTAAGATTCTTGTTCTTGTTGATCTGATGTGGTCTTATACTGCACATCCACTACATTTGTCGATTTCATTATTGATCGTTTTAAGATACACTGGTAAAAATTATGTGTTGGATATACTTAAAATATGTATGCACCATTTTTGCATCACATTTTTTGAGTAAACCCAACTTGGAAAAAAATTACTTAAAATTAACAAGAAAACCGTTGTTATATGTACTTACATTTTTGGGTACACTCAACAGTGTTTATTTAAAAATATATATGTAACATGATAGAATCTACTAAGTAATTGCAAGTTAAGTTAACTTAAAATTTAAGCTCATTTATGTTAAAAAAAGACAATTAATTGAGTTGAGCCAATGTAAAATTTTAACTTTTTGTAGATCATTAGCTATTGGTCTGCATACTGCACTGCTGCTTGGATGGGTTAAACACAGAGCACAAATTCCTAGTATGGGTCACCATGTCACCTCACTAAAATAAATTACACATGCAAATCACACAAATTAAAGCATTTCACTTTATTTTTTGAAACAGGCTGCAATGCAATGGTGAAGCCTAAAACCACACATCATGAATGTACAACAAATGTGTCAAATTGACAAATGAAAGTTCACTTCCAACAGGACACTTCCTTCATGCTGCCCCCTTTGCAACACTTTCTTGCTCTGAACTAGAAGGAGAAAATAAAACAGTTTTATATTTAGTATGAATAGGTAAGACATTGCAGCGTCTTACTAACATAGACCTTTTCAGTAAAAGATTGTATATACTAAAATGACAATGCATGGTCATATTCCTCTGAAATAAACAAATTAACCACTAGAACATTCATTCGAAGGAGGCACACTGCTTTTAGCAGTCGAACAATCACGTACACACTCGTTCCTCCTTTCATACAATAACTTACTTGTACAAACTAGACTTTCATAAGTATTCAAGTAACACGTTTCTAATTGTTGAAGCTAAATTCGTAGCAATTCAGAAATTCAATTTAAAAAAATGTCTTTCTTGACCACAAACGCATTAACACAAATAAACAAATGTAAGTTAAAACGACAAATCTTACCTCTTTTCAGCGTCTTCGTCTCTTTGCGTTTCAGAAAATATCTTCACCTAACGCTACAAACAAGTGTTTATTAATGTCAAAACCTCAAAATCAAATATTTTGCTTAGTTTATAGAAAGTTAAGCTTACCTCTTTCCACCGTCTTCACATGTTGCTTCACAAAATGGCTCCAGTTTTTTCCAGATTTGCATATCACGTGGCTCACAGTCATATACTTAAAATATTATGTTATAATTACTTAGTTTTGATGCAATTTTAATACTAGTTGACGTGATTATGACGTAGTTATGTACGTATTGACGTAGTTATGTTTTTTCATTATATTTATGCCTACACTTAGGTTCACCTTGTAACTTATATATTTATGTTACAGACACTATATATGCTAAGCAGAGGTTGGAAAATTAAAATTACTTTGTTATTTGTGTTTATTTATTTTTATAAGTAATGTTTGTTCAGCCAACAAATCGTTTTTTACAGTGTACTTTTCAGCTCACCACATTTGTAAAGAGTTTCTGTAGCTATTACAGACATAAGCTAGTTTGAGTATTGTGAAAGACCCAAACCAGCCCATCTGACACTAACAACTATGCCAGTGTCAAAGTGATTGAGATCAGATGTTTCCCCCATTCTGTTTGATAGAAACATTAACTGAACCTGTATGATTTTATGCATTCTGCTGCTGGCACGTAACTTGTGGATTATGGTAATTAAATAAATGAGCAGGTGTATGGGATATTCCAAATATAATAGTCTCAGAGGCCAAGATAGGGGTCAGTCATCCTTGGAGCCCAGTGGGTTTGCCCTGCAGAATGAGAAAAGGGATGTTTTTTGTTAAAGATATTTCCCATCTTTTCCTGAGCACATCAGAGGACATCATGGGAACCTGGTTCCTCGGCTGCCACGGGGACAGTGGAAAGAAGATGAATATAATAACTAGTTTAATAGTATAATGCTGTAATAGCATGTTATTTAGATAAATCATCACTAGGCTTGATTCGTTGAGTGGATAGCACATGAATATTTGTTGTCAGGCTTTAAATGAAACATTGTGTAAAACCTCAGTCTCGACATATCCATGCCTAATGCACTGAGAATTAAATACAAGTTCGATATTTATGTCTATTACACTATATAACTGTTAGAGGCTTTCATTTATAAAATGTGCTTAAGCTTTTTGTTGCTGTTTAATGATAATATTCTGTATATCTGCTTTAATACAACTTAAATAACCATTGAAATGTGCTGAATATTCATTGACTTCTCTTTGTTTTTACTCCTGTGTTCATCTTTAAATCAACAGCTTCAACTCAAGTTTCCTTCTATTTTTGACTTTGTAATTGGGTCAGTCCTGCTGCGTCTACGTCTTGATAGATCACACGATTTTGGTTTTAAATCTTAAAGCACTCACATTGAGAGCAACAGCATCAGTGAATCAATACCCTATCCAATAACCTGACCCCTCAAAGGTAAACATCTAGACTAATGACTTGCTCTCTAAACACCCAGTGACTCTTGAGTGCTTCTGTAGTAACAGCAGGAAATAATGGTGTTCCATCACTATAATTTCCCTCATAGTTTAGAATAACTTCAAATGGATTCTGACAATTGTTTCTCTGATAAAGTCTTTAGTGGATTTGAACCTTTGATGTGACCCCTGCGATCCATTCACACATTCAGTGAAATGTACCACTTTGTTGTAGCCAGTGAAAACAGGACTGGGGTCTTCCATCAGTCACACTTCCAGACAGTCAGTATTATGGCCAAACCCCTACTGCCTCACAAAATATTTGTGTTGTCTTGTTGATTTGTTATAAAGTTTGCTGGCTGGGCTTCCTGCCGAGGGCTGCATAGCTAGCATGCCGCTTGTTATTTACTTCTTTGCCTTCCACACTATTCTCTGCATAGAAAAAAGCCTACATTTACTCTAGTATGTTTATACATAAAGCATTAGGTCTCAGAGTAGATCATAGCCTGTGACTATATTTATATTTCTGTCCTCTGTGAATATATTAATATAATAGAAATGCTCATTGTTGTCCTCATTTACATATCTTGTTTAATTCTTTACGCTAGTCCTTCACATTGTGCAAAGTTACACTGACGTGTTTCAGCTCAGTGAGTCTTCTTCTGCTGCAGCTGTTTGGTGGATGAGAGCTAGAAATGACAGGATGAAGGAATGAAGATTAATCAGCCCTCATGACAGCCCACATACAGAGGAGAAACACACACACACACACACACAGACACACATTCTCAAAAATGAGTCCATGAGCCCACACTCCCACGGCCTAATACAACATTTATAACACTGTTCACATACTGCATACTGTTCACTTGCTCCACAATTCCTGTGAAAGACAAGTTTTGAGTCTGGGTCATAAGGTATCAATAAAAGAAGTGTGTTGTCCTTTCGGTTGTCTGCAGTGTGCTCTACCTATCTTAAATATGTAAGGAATAAAACATGATGAGGCATGAAAAAAAAAGGATAATAACCAAGAAAGTAACACTGGGTTGGTTTGATGCAATTCTGAGGGCAATACCACACCGACGGTGATTATTTGTCCGTAATAGGAATTACATGGCAGCAGATTCACCTATTATATGTCAGTTATTAATAAATAAGCTATAGTCATTCTGGCAACCAGAGTACCTTTTTTAACTTAATAAGACAAAAATAAAGTTTGACAAAAGCAGAAAGTTGAAGTTATCTGATCTAAAGACTCTCTGGTGGCAGAGAGTATATCGACTTTAGTAATACATACACTTAAGAAGAAGAAGCCTTTATTTTGTCACATGTACAATACAGCACAGTGAAATTCTTTCTTCGCATATCTTTTGGAGGTTGGGGTGAGAGCACAGGGTCAGACACGATACAGCACCTCTGAAGCAGAGAGAGTTAAGGGCCTTGAACAAGGGCCCAACAGCTTGGCTGCTTGGCAGTGCTGGATCTTAAAGTACAGTCAACAACCCTACTTTACTCCTTAAAGTAAGCTTCATCATATCAACGATGATACATTTTTCTTTGCTATAAAACACATTTACTACTGATATTTATAACGTCTTATCTGCTTTGCTGTCACTAATGTCAGACCAATGCGATTACAGTAATCAAAACAACACCTGACCAAACCTGGGTGAAAATACAGTGTCACTGATATAAATATGTCAGATATGATTATCAGTACCATAATATATTAGAAATCTGAGCTCTCAAAAGCTGGTATCTAATGTTATTTCTAACAAAACCTCCTATATCGTATGTATTTTTTCTTTCTTTTTTCCCTCACCCCATTATCTCATCCGCTCCTGTCATGTCCCAGTAAAGAAGGTTCTGCGTCAATCTGTGTCTGTGTTACAGCATTGCAGGTAAATCAACAAATTTTAATTGTATGATTATAAGCTTAAAGTGTGTGTAAGAGATTTTCTAGCAGTTCTATCCTCTTTTATCCCTTTTATCATCGTAGAGATTTCCATTCATTCGTTGGTGATGAAGCACATAATTATTTTTTAGACTAGTTTTTTTTTTTTTAATTTTTACACTTTCTACAGACATTTTACTGTCACAAAATTTGGAAAGAAATGAGCGTAAAATACAATCACTGGCCACTTTAATAGGAACACGTATGACTGCTCAATCATACTGTACATCTATTTGCTCGATTCTGGGTGCGAAGTGACTTCTGCTTTTGATATCCCCCTTCAATTCATCCGTCTTTATTGCTGATGGGGATGTTTTATTGATGTTTTGCTAGACTGAATTAAATAAATGCCATCCTGACTGTAAGACTCTCAACAACCCAGTCTCAAGAAAAAGAAGCAACTTATTTACAGCACTGCCTATATGATAAATAGCGACATTCTGCCACAAGCATCGACGCATGTCACTGTATCAAATTTACTCTCGAATGCTATACATGTCACCTAAGTAATTCAACCAAGCCAACCTCTAACATTATATTATTATGGAATAAAATCAATATTTAATAAAATTTAGACTCCCTTTTAAACATATTGGGTTGTGTCAACTTCATGACTTCATAACAAAAGTTTGTGCCTTAGACATCCTGGGCTCATGAAATAAGCCTGATTTCTCCTCTGATGTTAGATGTGAACATTAACAGAAATGTATGAGCAATGTAACACTGTAAATCAACTTATTTCTTCTCTTTACCGCTAATATTTTAGACAGGTTGTAGGATATTGTACCCAAATTTGCAAGGTTGTAAGTTAAATATAAAGTAATCAATTGTCTTGTCACAGTACGGTGGAGTTTACTCACATTTTTACGGCAGCAGGTAAACGTTTATTTGCAAGTTTAACCATCTTGAAGTGTTTACCAGAGAATGTATTGCACTGCTTTCACATGATTGTCTGATTGGAATTGTCTTTATGTGCTAAAAAGATAAATACAGAGAGCTAAGACAATAGCTACAGTGACAGCGCAGTTGCCAAGTAACTTAATTATTCTGCTCAGAGCAGCAGCTTGAGTGCAATCACCAGCCATGATTCGCTTATTTGCTTTGTTTGCTATCTTGGGTGTGCATGTCAAAATATGCAGCAAGTGAACCAGATTATCCAGCAATGGGATACAGATATTAAACTTCACATCATGGTACCTAATAACTTTTCATTAGGCTTAGTTCACTTGTAACACTAATTAAAATAATGAGATTTATATAGTAACGATGGATACAGTTTGTTTCTTATGCACATGATCTTGTCTTTAAATGAGGAAACCTATAAAATTTCTAGGCACCTCATGATTTGGGGTGTCAATATACAGTAGTAGTATTTTGACTTCAGTACTATGACCAGGTACGGTATTGTGATATCAAAATGATACTTTGATATGTGATTCTTGAAAATTTTGGTCTGTACACTTAAAGGTTTTAGAGGTTGTGTGTAAGTATGTAACGAGTTGTGTATGCATTATGTCATTACACTGGAGAAAATACTGGAAGCTGGTCAGCTGCAGCTGCTAGTCACAGATATTAGCATTTTGTGTTTTTTTGTTTTGTTTTGTCGCATGTTTAATTACATTAGCCATTGACATGACCATGGAATACTTGCAAAACTGAACTCTGGACTGTAAATAAACCTTATGAGTCATTAACTGGAACTGAGCTAATTATAAAATTGAAATAAAAAATATATATTAAAAAAGCTAATAGAAAATGTGCTCTGTGGTGAACAGCAGCAAATGCTGAATTCTTGTACAGTGTGTGCACCGTGACAAACATCACACACACGCTTTCTTAAATTAAATCTCTGTTCATGTAAAGCTAAGACCTTCATGCTTTATCTGTTTGGCAGCATGGATAAGGGAAGCTAAGACGCATCAGCGAAAGATGTTTTGGTGCTGTGCACCGACTATAATGTTTGTTTAGGATACAAAATAAGCTACAAAGAAAGACTTGTTATGAGACATGACACACTTAATTGTCAATCTTATAATTGCAGACATGACTTTTCCCAAGAGACATTTAAATTATCCAACTTGATAGCATCACGATAGTTGGAGTCTATCTGCGAAAAACCGACGCATTCTTCAGCCACTTTCTCAACCGTCTGAATCAAAATACCATGTAGAAGCGATTACAGTGTCAGATAACATTGTGTTACAAAGGTATTGAACTTTCAATATATAGTGGAGCTCTACTCATGGCTACATTCTTCTACTTCTGCTTCAATATAACCACTTTTTTGATCACAAATTCCTTCAGAGCATGATCTCCATCCCAGTATTGTCATAGGTTGGTTTTCCCATTTTATTAATCTGTTTTCAGTTTTGCTTTGGATTTATGTGCCTATTTATACCCTTTTGTGTCTTGGTGAAGTCTTGTTCACTGTCTATATGTTACTAAGCCTTTTCTGTCTTCTGTACTGTGTCTCCCAGATTTGACCTTATTCCTATTCTTCCATTTTGTGATTATGGATTGCCCTTTTGTAATATTGACTACTGGTGCTATGGACTTTGGTTATGTTTTGTGAATTACCCTTAACAAAGAAGGCAAGTTTTTTTCAAAATGCTCTTCACATTAGACATTACAGGAGTCAGGTTATACAGGTCCTTAGGGTGATTTAGATTATTAAAATTAACTTGAATTCAGATCATTCCTACTAGTTCACCAGTTTCTACTGTTGGGTTATTTCTGATTTTGCCATGATTATGTAATGAGGACCAATTAAATGTTTATTTTGCATTCATCTGTACACATATCTCTTTTAATGGGTCACATTTTTTTTGCCCTTACTCTTGTTTTTATGCTTTTTCTTCCTTGCTTTAACCTTTGGATTTATCTATTTTGTCTCAAATGTGTCCTTTGCATGAACACATCAGTATAAATGACCACTATTTACAACTTATATTTAGACTATAGCGTGCCTAAACATACACTGGCTTGTCTGGCTCCTGATTCTTCAGTCATCTGTTGAACTGCAGTGTTTTTTTATCATCCATCAAGGTTTATACCACAAAATAAAAGAACTGAAGAAGGTATGTCAATTACAGTTAAATCATTGCATTAAACGACAAGCACATTAATTTAAGCGTAAAGATAAGCTAAGAATATAGGGAATAGAAAATGCAGACTGATGGAGCACATCAACTCCCATATGATGTAACATAAGTGTAAAAAGACAATTAAAGGATATGATGATACCTTTGTTCAGTTTTTAACTATGACTAATTATTTATTAGAAGCAAAAACTATTAAAAAATGGAAACAAAAAACATTATGCGTAAATATGTTTGCTCTGAGACAATATTGTTTATAATAAATGTATGCATTAGGAATGCTGCCCTTGTATATATATAAAATATAAAATAAATATATTATTATATATTAGATATATTAAAATAAATAAAATGTAGCATAATAGTCAAATGCATTTGAATAACAGTCTTTTGGAGTAATTAAAATTATCCACAAGTGTATCTGACAGCTCTAGTTTATGGTGTTTATTTTTCATTAGAGATATGCCAGTGGAAATGTAGTTCAAAAGAGGATCATTGAAAAAGTCGATTATTTTTCCCACCCCTAATGCTTAGTAAGCATTAGAACATTTTTATCAGCAACAAAGGCTTTTTTCTGGATTTAAGACAATAGTATTACCTTTATATCAAAGAAGTGGTATAACCCTTACTTGTTTTACCTGTTTTACCTGTGTCTGTTTTAAGACCGTTGTTTTGTTCACAATCTCTTTTTGATAGTCACGTCACATGAATAATAGCTATCCAGATGGGTTTCAGCAACCCTTTTATCTGCAGTGGAAATCCCACACTATCTAGCTTTCTCATGTTTGCTAAAGAGTAACGCAATCTTTCCCTAAGTGCACTCCACTGATGTTATTCGACAGTAAGAAATTCTGAAAGACATGCATGCTTTTTTTATTATGCTTGGTCTGAAAGGGTTTGTCAAATAAGTTTGTGCTACACTAAAAAAAAAAAGTATAGAAAAAGTATGACAAATAAGTACAGTAAGACTCCTAGCATGCACCGCCCTTGACCAAGACATCTACTGATTCCTAAAGAAAACTCAGAAGGACTTCCCAGCTGGTAGAGAGTGTGTTTTAATGTGATGCTCACTCTACCTGTTACCAAAAGTATTGCACTTCTTTTGAGAAGCTCAGCCTAGAACCAGCTGTGTTTGCTTTGTGAATGAAGGACAGTGGAGTTTTTTTCTTTCCCTCAGTAAGCTATTAATGCAGTAGCAAGTTAATGAGGTTGTGTTGCAGAGGTGAGAGGCTAATACGCTCTTCCACTTTAAGGCTTTTAGCAGCTGCATGGCTGATAGTTTAAAAAGATGTGACAAGCTCCACACACTGGTGCGTGCAAGGGTTCAAACAGTGTCGTTTAACAGATGCCTTCTTATGGCTTTAAAAAAGTAAAAGAAGGAGGCAAAGCCATCTTTCTTTTTCTAGAAAAAAGCCAACTTTTTCCCTTATGAATCAGATTGATAAGTTTCAAAACTAGATCTAGATTTAACACATTACAAGCAAACACTAATTACCAGAATATGAATATACATAGCATTCAAGCCACAAGGTATCTAAATATATCCATATATGTACATATTTTTACACACAATTTCCATAAAATATGCACAGATTTGCACATCATCCAAAAAGAAAAGTTTTAGAGATTTACATTTCACACCAGCAGCAATAAGTGGACCAAGCACTATGCCAGTCTGTGTGTAATGCAGATGATTTGACTTTTATGTTTTCTACATTTGTTAGAAATGGTTAGATTTGCTCTTTATTCTTTATTACTTTTCTCTAGCATGGACAAATGCTTCTGAATACCAGCAATCGATTTAATCCATTTTGTCAGACACAACCGGAATATAATTTGGTTTATTGTCATTTTTATAATGATTGGACTGCATGTACAAAGAGTAGGACAAAACGTTTTCATTCAAATTCAATATGCCCATTTTTTGGAACTGAACTTAAACTCCTTGTGCCTAAATAAAGAAATCATTATTTTCTGATCAAAATGTTCTGAATATTTTTGCTAATGCTTGAACCTTAATGCTGCCTGTTGGTGGTACTTGTGGTGCCACACATTATGCTGGTCTCAGTCTGGGTCATGCTGCCCAAATTACTTCATGTTGGTCACCTGGTGCATTTCGTAGCTTTTCTTAACTACTGGTTGCCATGGTTTCACCAATACTGGCAGAATCATGAATTAACTATACAAGTCAATTACAGATATATTTTGAATAAAAAAAATCATGCATTTACTGATGAATTATTATAGCAAATATTGGTTATTATAAATAATTATTATAAATAAAATATATAAGTAATTGCTTGCCTTGATTGTTATTAAAGCATCAGCATCACCAATGCTGTTCAATAATGAATTTGTTTAAACAAAATACCTGGACAAATTTCAAAGTCAAAGATTTGGTTTTAAAAGATTTTCCATTTTCAAATAACCAAAGCTAGCTGAAAACTACAAGGTGATTTTTTTTTTTTTTGGATATCACAATACATATCCCCACCAAAACAAACACACACAAAAACCCCAGCACGTAAACCTGTTGTGCTTGCCTGCTGATCTGCAGCCGGCTTGCTACTGGAAATATAATTTCAGGAAGATAGGAGAGCACAGATACTGCCAACCTGGGAGTCAGTGCCAAGTTCTTTTCTCCTGTCATTTAGATCATGCTGTTAGGTAAGATTCAGTCAGGATGGCCTCCGCCCCAAAAAGACTAATGGCTATGTTATTGCAAAACATATGTCAATGCTGCTATATTTTTGTAATGTTGATATTGACTCCAGTCCCTCCTCCCCTCCTTCCTAGCGCTTTACATTAGTTGCTCACACAACACCCTATCTACAAATATAAACTTAGATTTTCTGCATGGTGGTACTTCTAAGTCCTTCAGTTTTCTCTGATTTGACACATACTGTGCAATTGTTTCATTACCACTATAGGTTTCTGTTGACTGCTTTCCGATCCCTTGGTTGGCCTTCAGCAGCTGCTTTGCTTGGGTTGTTCAAGTGTAGCTGTGTTCTCTTGTGCGCTTTCATTGGTTGACCCTGCCCCAAGGCGTGTTTGTCTTCTTTCAGTTTTTACTCAATACTGTAATAGTGATCCTCACCAGAACTTCATACGGAGTCTTTTAAAACAATCCTTATCAAACACACTGGAGACTTTGTAAAGACTTATAGATGTCCTTCAGGCATTTTTCAATACACGGTCAGCAAAGCGCATTTGGAGAACATTTTTAAAGTGGACTTTAATATTTCACTATATTTCCCTTTAAAATGAGTGAGTCATTAGACCAGAGTTACAAAATGTCAGTTAAAAGTATAACTAATGTATAGTTTTATTTTGTAGCCTCTGGCAAGAATGTTTTCATGCTGAAGCACAACCTGAAAATCCTTTGAGTGTTTGTTTGTAGAGATATTGTTGAGTGGATGGATGCATTTAGATGCTTTGACAGACCGTCTCCCCTCTGCGCTATTGACTGACAGGCAGAAAAGATGGCAGTCTCTCATTCCTGTGCAGACCAATCATCCACATGACTAGTTAGCCATCGTGGTGGGCTGCAGCCCTCAGACACATTCTTTGAGGACTGACACAAATAGAATGTTAGAGCATTCAGCTTGAACGCTGTGACAAAAAGTGACAATCACAAGCAGAGCTCCACAAACCTTTTGTTATTTCAAAGCAAAAATATTTTCCAACCATAAAGGGTAAACTTTTTATGTTTTATAACTTTTTCATCTGTTTAATATATATTTTAAGAAATTCATCCTGGGCATAAATAAAAGTGTGCACCTTGTGTTCATGATAGTTCCTGTTTATATTTACCTATCCCAGCCAAACTAGAAAGATATCCAAATAAATATGTGTTCAATTTATTATTTTTATTATTATTATTATTATTATTATTATTATTATTATTATTATTATTATTATTATTATTATTATTGACTTTTTGTTTAAAGCAATTAAAGCAGAAATTAGAAGTGGCAACTTAATTTTGAGCTGACATGATCCATTGCCTCAGATGCAATGGTCTTTAACAATTTGCGAATTAGGTGCCAGATAGGAATACAAGTCTGGCAGGCTTTGTAACAAATGACCAACCCTGTATGTATCATTCATCAGGTTGTCCTTGTTGTTGTGTAAAATAGAGAACTGTGCTGGAATGAAGGCTGTGGTAACATCAAGGATTGTGGATTATGTTAATAATATATCAGTAGAGACAATGTGTTTCGGTATATCTGGAATAAGGTTGTTATCTTTCGAACACTGTTATGGCTGTAAGACCAATCGAGTCATTGAATGACAGTTTTAGTCCACAAATATAAAAAAAGACATCAGTGCCATAATTTACCAGGCTAAGCACTGAAGCAAAGTTTAAAGCAGACCTGTTTTAGTCTTTAACAATGAATACATTACTTTGAACAAGAAATCCATTCACTGCTTTTATCATAAAAACGACCACCTGAAGTTTAAATAAAACAGTACAAGAAGATATATTTAAGAACAATACTTTAATCACAGCTGACAGACCGTGTCCCACTGTTAGCTTTTCACTGCATATATAATTGTCTGTAATAAAATGTGTTCAAAAGTGCCAAATAGATATTAGCTTATATTTTGGTGCAATTGAGAGTGAACATATCATTGGGACAGGAGCTGTATGTAATTAGTCTATATGGTGATTGGATGAGGTCAGATATGGTATGAGCAGAGATAGTGTACGTGATGATTGTGACAGTCAGGAAATCACCTGTCTGCTCTAAACATCAGCAACACTGACAGATAATTCATTAGGCTGCAATTGGATTGTAGTATAACTACTATTTTATAAACTATTCAATTAGAAATAGTCATGTAAAGTCTAGATGTCAACCTCTAGTACCCACAGATGATGTGTATTTTTTATTTATTTTTTTATCCTGCTACCAGTGCATCTCAACCAAGTACTCTGAATCGTTTACGTAGGTCATATTCTTGTATTTTCCAGTTAATGGTGGCTTTCGGAACTGTGGAGCTGTTTACAACTCACAAAAAAAACCCATCAGTTTTATTAAGAAATGACAGATTCATTCATAAATGTGATGACGTCACAATTATGTTGTCTGTTCATACATTTATACATATTATATTGTGATTCACTGAAAGGAGAATAGCTGAGAATAGCTGAAAGAGGAATTGTATGAGACTTACTGAGTGAGTCAGTGAGTAATTAAGTAGCTCAGTAAGTAAAGTAAGTATGCAGTCAGTCAGTCAGTCAGCTAGCCAATAAACAAATAAACAACCAACCCAAACAAAACAAAATCACTGTTAAAATGTCAGTCCAGACAATAAATTTAAAAACACTTGCCATGTGTATCTTGTTGCAGTTCATGTTTTTGTCTCTGCCATGTCTTGTCTTTCTTCCTTATGGGTCATGGTTACCTGTTTTTCAGTTTGCCACTTGCCTCTTTGTAGCTTTAGCTCTTGTGTTTATAGTGCGTTAAGTCCAATGTTATGCTATGCTACATTTGGAATAAGTGGTAGCTAAAATTATGTAATAATGTATGGCAAAATATATAGCCAGTCATTTAAGTGCTTTATTTTACATTATAAGACAAATTAATGAGTATATATTATACAGGACTTAAGTATATTAACTGAATCTAATAAAGGTTATGATGTAGGACCTTGTGACACAATATTACCATTGACATAATGGTAAAGGTGGGATGTTGTCATATGCTGATAAAGTATATATGTTTTTGCAGATATTTTGGGTAAGATATATGACCAATATTTCTGGCAGGTTTTTAGAAAGGTTTAAAATAATATTGACTTTAATTTACATTAATAACTATTTAGTCTTGTTTCTCGGTTTGACTGTAATGGGTTGTGCTTCCTCACCTTTCAGCAATCTGTAACTCACCTGCCAATCGCCCTGTCACTTATACTCCTAAAACTGTCACTACCACTTTAAAATCTTTATTATTATGTCCTCTTTATTTGAATCCTTGACTGCAGATGCAGTTTAGCATAAAATGAATGCTGACATCATAATGATTTGATGTACTTTCTATCAAGACATTTATTTACCTTTTTATCATGAATTTACATTATTCATGCACATTAAATGCATACGCTTCTTTAAATGTGCATTATCCCATATAACTCCTGGAGATATTGCTGATACGGAATATGATACAGAATAAGATGCATCTCTAACAAATAAGCCTTCCTGCTTTTTTTTTGGTTTTTCAAGACTTTTAATATGCAGATTGTGTCTTCCGCAGATAGAAATCCAGGTAAGATTACCGATATACTCATCATATGTATTTAAACATGTAATCATATCAAGAGTGACAGAGTGCAAAAGTGAAAAACTGATCGATGCAAAACCACTCATTTACGTCACTGAAGAGGTTTCTATACTCAGTAAATGTGAGGTAATGAATGAAAAGACAGATGTAGTTTGATATATTGTACAGTTTCAGTTAAATTCTCTGTGTTACTGGATTCAATTGGATTGATCTCTTCATTGGTGTTGGTTGGTAATGGTCATGTGCTCCAGTATAGTATGTTTGAAAAATGCAAATTTACATGAGCTAACACCTAAAGCATCCTATTTTCCCAGCTTAATTTACAATTGAAACTTAATGGATAGAAACCAAACACTTAGGATAAATAACATAAAAGCATTAATTGGAAAGGAGATTATTATGTGAGATCTGTATCTATATTTTACCACACTGTGTCTCTGGTAAGTTTATGTTGCCTTTCTTTGCTGTCTTTCTTCCGCTGTGTTTTCCCTCTCCTGGCCTTGTGCTGCTTTCACGTCTACAGCATTCATGTCCTATTAGAAACAATTCAACTGACCAGGAAAGGGATTCACAAGTAAACGTCTATAAGATGCTTTTTCTTATGTCACAAAAGACACTTGGGCACACATCAGTATAGCTGAATGCCCCATTCAAGTCGTGGCCTAATGGTTAGAGAGTCTGACTCGTGACCCTAAGGTTGTGGGTTTGAGTCTCGGGTCGGCCACGACTGAGGTGCCCTTGAGCAAGGCACCGAAGCCCCAACTGCTCCGCTAGTGCCGCAGCATAAGTGGCTGCCCTCTGCTCCGGGTGTGTGTGCACGGGGTGTGTGTGTTCACTGCTGTGTGTGTGCACGTTGGATGGGTTAAATGCAGAGAACAAATTCTGAGTATGGGTCACCGTACTTAGCTGTATGTCACGTCACTTTCAGTCACTGTCACTTTCACATGATATCCCTTCCACCCATCACACTACTTTCTCCTATAATATACCATATCAGCCACCAGCTAGGGAGTGTGAAAGCTAACGTGCATCCTCTGAGGCATATTCGGTTAAAATCCGTATCCGCCTCAAATACCTGCGTATAGCTAGTGTAAGCATTATTGATAGGAGAGAGAGAGTATTCTGTCCCTCCTACCCAGACAGCACAGTCAATATTACTCTCTTGTATTACCAGCCATGGACGACTCTGGCAGCATTGATTCAACTCGACGATTGCCGGATGAATTGGCGAATGCTTTTTTGTTGCGCCACTCTGGAGCCCCTTCCACAAGGTTTCACTTATGTGTGGAAAAGAGTGTTATATGATGCCATGTCTTAGTTAGCTATATACAATATTACCGAGAATATGGAAAAAAATATATTATAATATTCCATGGAACGTGCACAAGCAAGTATTATTGAAATTAATCTGTTTATACAGTCATACAATGGAAATGGGCTTAGAGACACACTGTTACTACATGTAGCTTATATGTACATTAAATAAATCTCCTTCTATTCTGTAATGCTTGTACTGTACATTCTCCAGCGTTATTACATATAACATAATTACACATCATGTCACTACATAACGTGTAACATAAATGACATCTCATTCTATTACCTCTTCCTCTTATTATTTGTATTCATTTGTATTCTTTTTTACCTTAGTTACTAATACGCACAGTATAATGATGAGTGGCTGGGTTTTCACTTCACCGCAAGTTGTATAAGAAATATTACTCTGTACATAAATCAAAATCTGATTCTCGAATCTTCTTTAAATTGCGCTGGTTAACTGTTAAAATAACTGTTTTAAGCTTTTATAAGCATGGACAATTTTTTTTTGTGGATTTTATTTTATGTTTGTGGTTGTCTTAAAGCCACTGACACTGCTATGCTTGATGAGTTTAGTTTCTTTGAGAACTTCAGTATTGTCTGTGCATAAAGACAGTTTAGAATGTATTGGTAATCCATCTATGTTTTATAGGATGTACTTGAGCAGTGGGGATATTTCTTTATATTAACGACCCTACACCAAGGTGCCTGACAATCCATTAGAGTAGACTGCATGGTAGCCGTGTGACAGTGCCATTAGTCTAGTGAATGAGGCTTGATCTCATCTTGTCAGTGCTCGATAATGGAGACACTGCCTTCAAGGAAACTGCCGTTACTTTTCGATATTGGTGGCTTGGATTGACTTTCTTTTTCCTACTTTTTCCACTTTAAATACTTTTGTAGAAGAGCCTTGTTTGAAAGAACACAAGGATGTTTGCAGACGCTTACTTGATGAAATTCCATCTAATGCATTATGACCTCGAAAACCTTTTCTCGGTCTTAAAAATAAAAATGACAACCCTTCTTCCTGGCAATAGAAGCAATATTAGATTGGTGCTGGTGGGTTAAAGCCTAGCCAGTAGGATAGAAGTGGTGCTAGAATTACAGGCAGCAGGTGGTAGAATTACTTATCATCATGGGACACATTAAGACATGCCTGGATGAACAGCCTTGATTTGATGAAGGAGGCCTCTGCATACTGAATTAATGACCTAATAAATCTGAGGAATGTCCTTTCTAGTTAGCATGATTTAGTATGCTTAGAAGAAAAACAGATGTTAACAAAAAAAAAAAAAAAAAAAAAAAGACCACAGCAGTGAAAAGTTACCTAAAATCGTTAGCACTGTGTGCAGTACAAGTTTTACAGCTTAATAAACATTTAGTATTTAAGGTTATTGCAAAGCCAGAAGTAAAATCTACAGTAGTTTTCTACAGCTATACAATTCTGACACAAAAACTGCAGAGCATGCATGAATATTCTAAACAGCCAAATCTGGTGTTTTTGTATTCCTCTAGGCCTCCAAGTCCTCATTCATTCGTGCAGATTAACACTTTCTAGATGAGCTCATCGCTCTGAAGAATACCCTGAAAAAGCTTCCATTTCACATGATGCATTGTTACCCTGAAAATTCACAGATTTTTTCCAAAGGGCTTTCATGTTTTTTTTTTTTAAGGAGCGGAGGATGATGGTAATAAATGCTCTTAGATAATCTGCTTAATGCTTTTGACCTTGTTGTGGATATGTCCTTGAGAGGGAAAATAAAGCATGCCTAAGGGATATTATAGGCATGAACATGAACGACCTGGCACTGCTTGGATAGAAATCTTTGCGGCATATTGTAAGCGTCATTGCGCTTTGCTACATGAGCTTTGTAAGTGTCACCAGCTACCTGGCCAAGTCACACTGGCCTGCTACCTTGTGAATCCTCTGCTCTTTACTGATAAGCAAGGACAGTGTTGAGCTCTGAGGAGGCTTCTCTCCTATGCACGTGGCAGACACAAGCCTATTTCAGGGTTTCCCTGGGGTGGAGGGGGCGGAGTGGATGAGCTGCACTGCTGAAGTTGCAGCATTATGGAAGCTGATTTCTGGGTCTGTTCTATTGCCTCATGGTGGCATTACATTTGCGTCTCAAAATCTATTAACATCACCTGCGTCCGGATCATTCCTGGATCAAAACAGTGTGCCAGGAAATGTGCTATGGGGTTACAGGATTATTTTCTGTAAATGTTGCACTTTTTTATCAGATTTTGTTAAGCAGTTGCAAATATAATCGATTTTCCAGTGGCCTCCTTCTGTCATTAGGACTACTGAATAGGAGAAAGTGTATCTCTGGTTGTCAGCAAATACTGCTGTTCTTTTCTGCACTTCTGCAGAAGTCTATCCACATGATAGACTTACAAAACATGACATATGTTGTTAATATCACAAACGTATCATTTATCTAGATATGCGTCAATAAAGACCTTATGGTGGATGTATGTTATGCTATTAATAATTTGGTGTGCAGGATCTGTCCTCAGTATGGTTTGTCATTTTTCTTTTGTTTGGTACCTTTATTTGTTCTTTTTTAAAATCACAGCTATAAATTCTGATGTATGTTTTCATGTTTATTTTGTTCTACTTATTTTTGAGTTCTTTTTTTATGAATTTGAAAAACACTGTAAACATGATAATAATTATTATCATTGTTATTATTATTAGGGTTCAAGCGCGAAGCGCTGGAAACCTATTGTTTTTGTTAGGATTTTTATTATTATTATTATCATTGTTATTATTATTAGGGTTCAAGCGTGAAGCGCTGGAAACCTATTGTTTTTGTTAGGATTTTTATTATTATTATTATTATTATTATTATTATTATTATTATTATTAGGGTTCAAGTGCGAAGCGCTGGAAACCTATTGTTTTTGTTAGGATTTTTATTATTATTATTATTATTATTATTATTATTATTATTCCGCCCTAGAAACGGTCGTGCAGCCCAAACCGTAAGGCCTAGAGAGCTCAAACTTGGTCAGATGGTAGTACTGGTCACAGTTACTCAGGGCCAAAATCTCAGCTGAATCGGACAATCTGGGGCGCTTCAGCGCCCCAAAACGCGTTTGTGCCCATAGGTTTTCATACTTCGTTTTGCTTCGCACGAGGATTGTAGACTCACCGATATGACTTTGTTTATTTGTCACTTTGTGTATGTGAAAATCCTTTAAGGCCTTAAAATCCCTAAAGGCCTTAAACGCTTGAACCCGGGAAATGCTGCTTGCAGCTTTAATTATTATTATTATTATTGTTGTTATGATTATTATTATTATTATTATTATTATTAGTAGTAGTAGTAGTAGTAGTAGTAGTAGTAGTAGTAGTAGTATGTTTTCTTGACAATGCAAGATTGTAGTGATGTGCATTGCAGAAATGTGCAGCTCAAATTATGTATATGAATAAAATAACTTCCCAGGCTGTGCAACCCAGTTACTGTATACAGTTAAAATATATAGATATCTCCATATCACAATGACTGACATGTTATACAGTTGCACAACCATGTTCTAATAGTTAAAAATAGATCTTCAATAGCTTTCAAACAACACCAGCCCTGTGCCTCTGCGATCTACGGTGTCCGAGAAAGGGGCTGCCGAATTCGGCCATTTTAGGTGACTTTGCAGCTCTATTTTTGGTTAATATGATGCCTCAGGTGCTGCTACAGAGCTCATTATGCTTCATTAGATCATTTCCCCAGCTCAGAGACTTTGTTTATTCAGTCATATTTTGGGGAGAATTCCTAAATGTATTTATTTATATTTAACATATATGGAACCAGTAGTACATTTTGTTTAGCCAATGTTTGTAGCTTTTTTTTTTTTTTTTTTTAATTTTTATCTATTTATTTACTTACTTACTTTTTTTAATACAGCAAAAAAAGGCTCTTTTTTTGCATTTTTTGTTGTGTCAGGGGAAGAAGGGAATCGTGAAGCCATTATTATGATTTTATATTAATATGATTATATTTTGCATTACATATTTTAAACATCATGTGCTTGAGCTGTGCATCTGGATGGTATAATGTAGGTCTGGTAGCTCATCTGGTCTAGTGTACACTCATGCATTACATCAAACCATAACTACCACAAAATATATATAGTCCCATGATTACCATTTCTGGGAAAAAATCTATGCAGGAACTTTTTTTTACCACAGGATGCAATATAAATTTCTCCTCAAAGGTGCAATAATAGTCCTTAAGGTCCAAATATGTACTTTACTGATATTCTTCTACACTTGTATTCCAGTGAAGTACCTTTTCCCTGAGTCGTACTTGCACCTCAAAAGCTCCTTCTTATAATATAAGCATAAAAAAAGTCTGTCTGATGTCAGTTACTGTATATGAAGCTTTAAATATCTTCCATATTTTCAAATCAATGTAAGGTAGCAAGCCAGTGAGTGTACAGTAGCTTCTTAGGGATCTGTTTCTGCCAGTATAGCAAAACTAAACAGAACATTTGGCTGTATTGTGTCTGGAATGTGAGTTTCTCAATATTAATTTCTTGTTTATAGAACTGTTGTATTAAAGCAATAACAGGCTTGCATACATAAGTTTATACTGAATATAAGCATGGTCGTTATTAGCTTTTGTTTTGGTCGTTTGCTATTGCTTAATTTTACAGTGGATTATATTCTTACAATAAAGCAAGCGCTTTATTTTAGCTAATCAATTCAACATCAAAAATTGTTTAATTGCTTAAATGCTTATTGTGTCCTGTATGTCACTTATGGTTTAGAAATGAATTCTGTCGAGTGAAGGCGGATTGAAATATTTTTCTAGTGCACTTGATCTACTGAAGTCTAGATACTGAAGTCTTAATATACTTATTGATCGTATGATATAAAACGATACCGTCTTTGGTGGATGCTGGAGAAAAAAGAATGAAAAAGAAGAATGAAACAATGGGGAAAATTACAAACAAGGTCATCTGTCCGAGCAAAAGTGATAGCAGGAAAATACATTGCTTAATGACCTAATCTTGTTTTTTTTCTTGTGTTTCAACAGATGCAATGTGGACAGCAAGGTATCGAGGGTAGCCTGGCTGAACCGTACCACTATTCTCTTCACGGGGAGTGAGAAATGGTCTCTGGACCCACGAGTCGTCCTGCTGAATAACACAGCAGTGACAGAGTACAGTATAAAGATCCTGAACGTGAACTTGCACGATGAAGGGCCGTACGTATGCTCCATCCTCACAAACAAGAAACCCGAGTCCACCAAAGTTCATCTTGTTGTCCAAGGTAAACAGCTTTTCTTCTCTCAGGTGGTTTTGGAGATTTGTAAACTGTTGCAGTCATTTATTTATGTATTTATTTATTTATATTTAATCTCTGCACCTGAAAAAAATTATCTTTGACAGTCAGCGTTTTCATCACTCACTGTTTGGGATTAAAGAAATGGTATCAAAACTGGCGGGAGATTGTTTTTGGCTCGCTTGACATTTCAGCGCCATGGTTAAAGGTGAAGAACAACTTCGATTCTCCTTCCGCAGACTGATATAATTAAACGAATCTCTCCAGACGTGACTCCCCGTGATGAAATTGGGATTTAATCTGGGTTTAATTTCAAATCGTTGATAGATATTGATTTAAGACACACAGCAGAAGGAGGAAGAGAAGGAGATGAAGCAAGAGAGAAAGCACTCGAGCCCTGGCCATCATTCAAAAACCAGCACTCACTAAATCAGCTGTCAAAATGCAGACTTTTGTCATCATTTACACTGCAATTTCCTTCACGTTTTCTTTTCAAAATCAGTTAAAACATTGCCTGAATCCGTATGTTTCCTGACGCAGAAAGTGACTCAATGTATTGTTTTGAAACAGGATAATTTCCTGTAAAAAATACCATTTTATTTTAATCAGCTTTTTTTCTTAGCAGTTAGGGATTAAGTGAAAAACAAGGATTTTATGTTGCGAAAAAAAAAAGCTTTCTCTCTTTTTTATTTATTTTTTTTAAAATTAAACACCTTCTTATCTCCTGTTCATTAACTTTTGGCGCTTAGTCCTGACACTAATTACTCCTTATGCAAAACAACTAAACAAATAAATAAGATAAGGCAATTTATTTTAAGAGATTAGATACACCAAGTGTTAATTAGCATTTGAGCTTCTAATAAAACGTGTTGTAGTCTTGCAAAAAAAAGGAGCCTAGATTACAATGTAATTACTTGTTTGTGATTTCCCCTTATCATATTATTAAATTGCTAAAGCACAGAGGAACTGATTAATTTAAGGTTTATTTTGTTTCAGCTGTAAATACTGTATACAACAGGTTTCTTCTTACAAGGACCGATCCATTAAATTAGCTAAAAGAAATAAAATAAAATCATAAATTAAAAGGACTTGAATGAATAACGATGCATACAAATAAATAGGAATTTTAATTTCATAATGCTCATAATTTCATAATTTCACCTTTAGCTGATATTATTATTATTATTATTATTATTATTATTATTATTATTATTATTATTATTATTATTATTAGCCTAAATAAGTTGTATTGTGTAATTCATAATAGCTTGATTTGTTTTGTGAATATTAAATATATTGTGTTAATGTGTCTCTCATATTTGACTACTCAGCCTGCTCTAAGTACTACTTACCCCACCAACCTCCCTCTTCCTCATAACACATCTCTGCTAAAAACATTTCTGCTTCACATACAGCCAGCCCACCTACTGTTGTCACTCAGTATTGATTAAAGGTTATCATGGCATTACATTACAAATATGGAAATTATAGTCAATGTGAGAGCACTCTGGGAGAACAGAGGTTATAAATCTACCAACAAAGAACATTTATTTATTTATTTGTTTGTTTATTTGTTTGTTTGTTTACATTTATAGTATTAATAAGAGCATCAACTGTTAAGTAGAGTATTGCTTTGTTGTTCACTTGGCTTAGAAATGTAAGTGTAACAAAAAAAATTTAAAGACTCAGCAAACTCGGATCAAAACGTAGGATTGAAACTCGTTCCACTTATTGGCAATAGGGATTATTACATCATCAAAATTTCTCTCTGTTTACATACAGTTTTTCTCTGTCTTTCACAACCTAGATGTGTGTATCACCTACATGCCGGTGTGGAGGTTGTTTTTTTTTTAATCTGAATAAATTAGCCCTTAGAACCTTAGAAGTGAATGCAGAAATATTGCCAATCTGTATATGATATTGCCTCATCCACGGAGCCATATCAGTTTACAGAATACTGCTGTTACTGGCTAGAGAACTAGCTACTACGGTAATTAGCAAGCTTGTGAATTAGCTACCAGCTGTTATGCATAATGTATAATCCATTTTTATTGGAGCAAAATCAAATGTTTATTTTTGATATACAATATAGGACATATGGTAATATTATGTATACTACCTAAGCTGTTTAGATTTAGAAACAGATTTTTATGGGTTGTAAAAGAAATCGTTTCAGATAGCTTTGCATGCTGAGGAAGCTGTGGGTTTTTAAGTTTACGGTCATTTAGGGACTTGCAAAGGTCTTGCTACAACCTTATCTATTGACAGTCGTTTTGGAGTGGCCCTTAAAACGAGAAACTAGTAAGCAGAAGAAATAGGAGGCTGTACTAGAATGCAATATGCACATTTTCAGGTCCAAGGACATTTTCATTTGTTATTTTCAGTATTTATGTTAAGATCGGTTGTTTGTTATTTTTGTTAGGTTTGACTTTACTGTCATTGTCAGAGTACAAGTACAGAGTCAACCAAATGCATTTAGCATACAACCTGTAGTGCAATAAATAAGATTATATGTATAGGTAAAGATAAACAGTAGAATTAACTAGATTTGTAAAGTTCGTCACGACAAACTTTGATGTTGGCTTTGACTATGCAAGTATTCGCCAGTGCTTTTTGGTGGCGAGTGGACATAATGGTCAGTGTTCCTTTTGGAAGCAAGTAAACAGAAAGCTAGGGTGCCAAAACATTTTCAGGTAAGTGGAGACGAGCATGTGACGTCATCAGAATACCCGTGAGGAAGTTCCCCTCATTGTTAGTGTTTTGATATGTCACATGTCCATGTTGTAAAATTTTTTTGATTTTGCATATTTTGGGGGTGGGGCTGCAGCACAACCGAAAGGCCAGTCGGTACACCAATTTAAAACTTTGTTCAGAGTATCACCCTAAAGGAGCTGGCCGAGTTTGGTGTAGATAGTTTGAAAGCTTGCCGAGTTATAAACCTCCAAAGTTTATAATGGGAGTCTATGGGAAAAAAAGGCCACTTTGAGACCCGGTACCGGAAGTACCGGTACTCGGATCGCTTAGAAAAGTAATAGCAACAAACATCAGACCAGCGTCTACAACATATCCGAATTTGGTGCATGCATAATAAGAGAATAAAGTAGAAAAGAAAGAAAGAATAAGTAAAATAATATTGACTTTAAAATGTTAAATGTAACTTTACATGAACATGAACTACATATAGTACAAACTGAGCAAATATGAACAATTTGAAGGTGTCATGATATTGCTGAATGGGTGCTGGGCTGCTTTACCCATCAAGCCCTGCATGTGACATGACCTGGTCATATGTCTGACTTCCACCCAGAGCTGTTACTCCTTTCACCATGATTTGCACCATTATTTAACTTCTGGTTTTTGTGTACCTCTCTGTCATGCTTTTGCTGATGTTGTGCCTTGTTTGTTGTTTGTTGCTTTGCCTTGTAATCATAATCTGTATGATTTGTTATTTTGTGTTGTATTTACTGTTCGTTCTGTTGCAACTTCCACAATTAAAGTCTGCATGTGCATCTGTTACTTCTAAAAATCTACGACAGGAAGGTTTCACCAAACCCTCACACTCGTGTGATTGTAGTAGAGCAGTAAGAGTTGGGAGGGAAAACATTTGACTGATAAAACTTTTTGTTTTGCCTTCATACGCACTTAAATGACAAGTGTGTAACAGGAAGAGAATGCTAGATTTTTTTCATACCAGTGACTCTCTTTGTGTTTGGCAGCCAACATTTAGTGTGTATGGTCATATAAATACACTGCATACACTGATACAGGTGCTTTATACTACAACAGTCCTGTTTTGAGCAACTGGCTTTGGTGTTTTCCAGATTTCTCTCCCAGCTACTTGCTTTTCTGGCCCATTACCATTATGTCCTGTGGGTAGGATCATTTCTCCTTATCCTTCCCCGTAAAACAAACGTCTATATCTTGTCTTGGATTAGTGCTACATCTATTTCTGTGCAAGTGAGGGAAAGCAAAGGTTAGAGATCGGAAACCTTGAATATTGATAATATTGGAAATATGTGATCTGTAATTGAAAAACCATCAGTTTCATAGATATAAATAGCAAAAAAAGAAGAGTTGGCAGTTATTGGTGTGCACATTATAAGACTGGTAGGATGCAGACTAAAACAGGCTTTGGGGGTTGATTTGGAAATCTCTCCTCGAAGCATTCTCTGGAGAAAGGCTGGTTTTGCCCAGCATCCTGTACTAGAGCCAGCATTGTCCATGTGGTGAGTGTATCTGGACACGATTTTTAAACCCAGCTGTGTGGAGCAGGTTTAAACATTAAAGCAGACAGAAGCTGGTGATGAATAGAGTGAGCACTGAGCACCAAAAGACACTATAATGAGAACATATGCATGTTTCTCCCTCAAGGTATTTCACATGAATGAACAGAAAGGCAGATGAGATAAGGGAGCCACATCGTAACTTGAGTGATGTTTAAGCTAAGGGTGGAACAGAAGGAAAATATATGCCATGGTGACTGGGTAACTCAATACGACAAAATCTGGGATGTTATGGCGTCTGATTAATGATTGGAAAAGCCATGACGTTAGAGGACATTTATTTCACTGTGAAACATTGTATTGGAAGGACAAGTATTACATCTTTTAGTCCAGTAATTTTCTAGAATATTTATTAATTGTCTAGCTTTGTATTTGTAGATAAGGTTATAGAGGATATTATAAATGGACAGTATTTGAAAGGCATTCATAAATACACTGTATACACTGATACAGGTACTCTCTATACCACAGCAGTCCTAATTTGAGCAATTGGCTTTGGTGTTTTTCAGATTTCTCTCCAAGCTATTTGCTTTTCTGGCTCTTTACCATCATGTCCTGTGGCTAGGATCATTTCTCCTCATGCTTCCCCCTAAACCGAACACTTCTAGATCTTGTCTTGGATTAGTGCTACATCTATTTCTGTGGTGGATGGTAGTGGTTGGATGGGCTTGTAAAAGGGTAAAAAGGCCTCATCGTCTTCCGTGGCATCGATTTGCTCTATTGATTAGCGGTAATACAAGGAGAGACGCACAATGTGTTAGAGAAGGGCGCAATCTGAAACCTGACGTTTTGACCCGAGTTTTCTCTAAAGTTTACAAATAATCAAAGAAAAAACTTCCATCTGGTGATGACAAATGAAGGTTATTGCAGTTTGGTTGTTCAGAATAAAGAAAAATGTTCTTTTTCAACTACTTTAGATATTTCCAAACAGAATTGTATATTGCAAGGATAATGATCAGTGATTTTTATTTATTTATTTAATCTTTTGCTTTCAGCTTGTTTGTAATTCTTAGCACAATGCAGCATATCCTTACCAGAACAAACACATAAATATATTTGATTTGATTTGCATGAAATTTGAAGCTTTGGATGATGATCTTCTTCGACAGAATGTACAGTAGAGACTGTAGAGACAGTAGAGATTAAACAAGGCCCAAATCCAACTAGTTACACTATCGGCAGTTTGTGGTTAATGTACTAAAGCATTGACCGACGTTGAATGAATGAATGAATGAATGAATGAATGAATGAACATAGAAACAAACAAATAAGGCCAACATGTCAGTTAAAGTACTTTGAACAAAAACTCAGAATTTTATTACAAAATATATCCTTAAATTACAGATATAGTTCCTTAAATTACAGATTACTTTATTTAATGATGCATTGATCCATTTAACTTTATTCATATTACAGTGTATTTGCTTGGTAATGCTTAATTTAACAGAGACATCATTCCCAGGCTCATCCCTTGTTATTCCCTTGCATCCTTTATGAGTGAAATGATGCAATGAACATCATATGGATAGCACATTTTATGCTAATGTAGCTCTATTAGGACATATAGACTTGAAGCTACACACTCAGTTAATTAGGTATTCCTACCTTGTTCCTATACTCATTAGCCATTCTATCAGCACAAATCTACCATATGCACTCAGCTCATCTGCTGCTCTGTACAATTCATCATATCCTTTCACCCCATCTAACAGGGTAAAGGGGAAAAGAGACCACTGGCCAGATGTTATATGGATGGAGAATCAGTTTATCTTGTTATACCGATATAATACTAGAGGTAAATTTTTTTTCCAGCGATGCAAAAGTATTACTACTGTTAGTCGCATCTGCCAAATGCCATAAATATAAATGTAGTGTTACTGTTTCCCATAACCAAAGCAAACACTATTTCAGGGCATCACTCTTTTTAAGTTGTTAAGTGCAGCAAAGAAAAAAGTTAAATTCAGCTTCAATTGCGTTTTTTAGGCTAGACACAATTGTAAATAAAGTGCTGGAATAAATGTGCAAAATAATAAATCTGTGTATAATATTTCACTAGGTAAAGACGTACAATGTCTTAAAATGTATTCGTCTGGACAAGCTGGCAGCTAAGTTATTATCGTCTGCCCTACATCAGAGAATGCAAAGCTTGGCGCGATGCTCCTAATAACATAATGTTACACTATTATCTACAACAGTATCTCATCACAATGTTCATCTCAGTAGCCTCTGAAATGAGTCTGGATCGGCCTTTTTGAGCTGGCATGCACCGCTGATCTGACACTAAACTAGCTGAGTGGGATTGGATTGTGACATGCAACCCATGGCTTGAAAGTAGTTTTACAAAATGCTGGTCACGACAGAATTCACTTTGCCACAGCGCAAGGATTTATTTTTTTTATTTTGTTTAGTGTTAAAAGACAGCAAAAAAACTGCAGGGGGAATTCCTGAAGGAGTGACTGCGTACCTCTGCATATGTTCATATTAAAACATCATAGTTTCCCGTCATAGTCTGCAAGTGGCTTCATATACATGGTTTTCTTTACTGTCTCATTTTTTTTCTCACATAGCTCTATTACAGTAAGTGTATCAGGTGCAGTATTATTGCTGGATTTTTTTACATACACTGTCATGGCTTGGTAGAGATTATAGTACATCTCAATGGGCCTTTTTACACCTGGTCACTTCTTGTGTTTTCTCTGATCCGATAGCTATCTGATTTGTTAAAACTGTTCCATTTACATTAGGCCATATAAATGCGTCTTGGCGAATCGGATATCAATCCGGTCTTTCTACTCCTGCCCAAAATACAAATATATTTTACCTCCGGGGTAATTGAATTGACGCTTTGGTGTATGCGGTTTTCAGAATGCAATCAAAAAGAAGACAAAAAAACTCGTTATAACGGTTATGCTACAAAAAAACAGCATTTACTGTTTGCTGCATTTTTGCTGGCGGCAGCAGTGCATTTTAAGACCCAACAAGACACCTGGGTGAAAGATTACTTGCGAGTGACGTACTTCTGCTTGGGAGGAGTTTAGCGCTGACGTATGTGGCTTGAACAACCACATTCATTTACACCTGTCCAGTTTCATCTGAAATGCATTCCAGACCACCTCCTGAAGTGGTTTGAACCATCAGACTTATATCCGTCTCTAAAATGTTTCAGAGGGCATCTAGACCTGGTCTTTTTACGATCAGATAGCTATCCGATCACAGAAAACGCATGAAGTGACCAGGTGTAAAAAGCCCCAAAGTGTACACCTTCTAGGTGGACCAGCAATTTAGGTGACCTGGTTGACCCAGATGTCAGCATCATTGCTGTACTAGGAAGTGATCAACACCCAGATTGTTCAGCAGTGGTCCTGTGGTGATCGGTTTGCACTGATGAATGGGGCAGAAAATGTCTGACAACAGATTAACAGATAAAATCTGTTCCTACATTGCTCACTGAAATGGTAGTTTAAAGGAAGGGTGTCCACTGAAACCTACAGATTCCCAACTGATAAAACATTTAAGAAGCAACAAACTTCATGAAGCACAAAACTGAGTCATATTTCAGCACTGAACAAAGCAGAATACCTTGCAAGCTAGCAGACATCTAGGCCCAGATATATTTTTCTCTGTCGTGCAATACAAATGATCAGTCAGAGTCTAACATCCCATCAGAGATCCTGTAACACTGACATTTGCATGATAAATGCTGTACAGTCAGTGGGGGACAAAACAGGCTTCCTGGGTCTTGTTTCTCTCTCGTGAACACTCGCAATTTCTTTTCCACTTTGTTTGCCTTTGTTCCATTTCTTCTCTGCATTTTTGCATCTTTCCTAGTTTCTCTAGCACATGTCCTGGAATTTCTTGGTCCACAACACACTCAGAATAAATAGGGTCTTCACTTCTAGCTTCTAGCTTCTACCTGGGACCTTTTGTGAAAGGGAAAGCCTTTGTTGTCAATTTGTACACACTGCCTTATTTTTCTGTAATAACATATTCATAAACCATTTATATTCCATATATAATCACAAGAACATGTATTGATGTTCTAAATGGAGTTCTAGGAAATTAAAAGAGATCTAAGTCACTGAGGCCATTTTTGCTAGGCAGTAAAAAAGGAAGTTAGTGTGAAAATATGTGAAGGTTATCTGGATGCATTTCACACAAATGTCTTATATTGCAGCATCTACAGTCAGTATCAGTCACTAGTCTCACGACTAGAGCATTTCAGTGTTGGGAATAGATGAACTCTATTTGGCCTCAGCTGCACTGTTCCAGCCAGGTGAAGCATGGGGTGCTAAAATACACACACACACACACACACACACACACACACACACAGCCAATGTGCTCAGCACTGCCATTCACTGTTCTGTCAACTTTTTGGTCTAACAAGCTTTCACCAATCAACATCCTGCTGTGACAGTGCCCTCTCAAAAACAAACCTTCTCTCCAAGTTCCTGCTACGCATGTCAGTGATTTAGAGGGAAGCAAATGCCAGTTGTCAGAAGGCAGCAGTAAAGATTGTTTTGCCTGGATACTGCAAGGACGTAAATATGTTCCATTGGGAACATGAGCGCGTAGATCACATTCAGCATCAGAAGCAAGTGCAATGTAATTGATGCAAATTTAAAGTGCCTGTGCTTTAAGACTAGGACATATTGCATGGTGTATTGGGTGTCAGGTGCTTTGGGTGGCCCTTGTAATATAGACAGGTGACAAGAAGAAACTTTTTATTAATTCTCGAGAGAAAAGTGGCTGTGGAACAATGAGGGGTGAGGCATATGGTGCTTTGTTGTGCTGTGTGCTGTCTACATGAAAAAAGAATTCATGTAGACAAAATGGAAAAGTAAGGTAGAGTCCCAGAATGTCTTTTTCAAATGAAGCTTAGATTTGATGCTGAATTTAGGAGTGTCATGGGAAGATAAAAGTAACAGCAGAAGCTTGACTAGAGCGAGACATTTTTGTCAGCTTAACGTGTAAATGCTGATGTTCCAGTACTATTTCTCATGAATTGCTATTTGCTCCTGAAATATTATGCTACAGATAAAAATTGTACTTCAATTTTAGACTTTTAACATTTCATTCATTGTGCCCAACTGAGTAGGTTCTCAATTCTTGTATATTTAAGGGGACTATGCAGTTTTCACTAGCTAAGACTATAAGAAGGCCAGTTGTTTGCTCATATTTAACTGATTTAAAAAAAAGAATTCTAATATACCTTTCAAAATATGTGTCTAATTTATTCATTCATTTATTCATTTATTTATTTGATCATGCATCCATGTATCCATCCATCCATCCATCCATCAAGTCATTCGCTAATCATCACTAAGCACTTTATCCTGGTCCTGATGGAGCCTAAGTGATCATGATAAAGGTGTACAGTGTGCAGTGCAAATCCAAAGTAGAAACATATTTACACGTATTTATGAATTTAGTTGAACCTACTGGTTATGTTGTTTTGTTATATAAGTGTAGTGAACCCCTAACTTGTCCCTTAAAATCTGCACTTAAGTCTTATACCTCTATTCTGTGCACTTTGTTCTTCTAGCACTCAGTTACAAATCTTGTATAGTTCTTTGTATTGTCCTCTGCAGGATTTATCGCTTGCTTGTATTTTCTCATTTGTAAGTCACTTTGGATAAAAGCTTCTACTAAATGAATAAATGTTAATGTAAATGTAAATCCTGTAGCTGCACTCATTTGTAAATCTACCATATAAATTACTCATCGTAATAGATTATCTACACAATTTGTCAACTGTCTTCTTCTCTGTCCATGAAAGCATCCTCCATAGGATCACTCCTAGCTAGATGTGATTGGATGATGAATAGTTTTCGTACCACAGCAGTAACTCTAAAATTAGCTAACTGTAGCCTAGCAAGATCAGTTAATGTATCCTATACATTTTTTTGAGCCATGTATGTAATACTTTTAATACTTGTAATTTATTAAATAGTATATAAGGATGAAGTGGTTGTAGGGTGAAGTGGTGGTGCAGCTGGTAGAATTGCTGCCTTACAGATCTAGGGCCACTGTTTTGAGCTTGCTCTCAGATTACAGACTGTATTCCTCTGGGTGTCAGGGCGAGGGTATAATCCATCCTCTCACCCATTGTTTCTGGGATAGGTCCTCAGTCCTTACCAGGATAAAGAAGCTAGTTCAATTCAGTTCAGTTACATTTTATTTGTATAGCATTTTTAACAATGGGCATTGTTACAACCAGCTTTACAGAATTGTAATTTCAGGATATAAATATAAATTTAAAAAAGTATATATAAAAAAAAATCCCTAATGTGCAAACCAGACACAATGTTGACCAGGAAAAACATTTGACGATGATATTAGGAACCTTTAGAGGAACCAGAGTCAAAATAAAACCCATTCTAATCTTGTTGAGAGCGGATAGTTCGATTATAAATAATTTACCTTTAACTGTATGGTCAAAATGTGCAATTAATTAACCAGAAATTTAATGCATGTTTCACCATGAATACAGCTAGTAAAGATACATAAATGCATAAATGAATAAAGTAAATAAATACATAAACACCAGTACTGGTGAAGTTTTGATTCCAATTACTAAGAAGTTGTTAATTAATTCTAATATGTTACAGTTTCTATGGTTTTATTCACAAACTTACAGTCTACACAGTCCAAGTCTAATATATAGACAAATATATATGTATATAATTGTTTATTTGGTGAAGCATTTTGTAAGGAGTGTGTTTGATTAACATTTACGTAAGGAATGTCCGAGTGTCAGTGCTTTGTAAACATTGTTGTGTTTTCCACCGTGTGAGTCTTCAGAAGATGGAGGACTTTTAATGCTATTTAAAGCAGCTAGAATGGTGATGATAACAGAAACTAATTTGCTTGTGGATGTTCCGAATATTGTTATAATGGTGTGTTATTAATAAGTTTTAAATAAATTGCAATCCTTATCAAATTGCTGTGGCATAAAACTATAGTAAAGGATGTTTGTACTATCCCGCATCACATGACCCAGCATAGACCTCGCTCCATTTTGGATTATTCCTTACATGACTCATACATATTTGTTTTAATAGTAATGTTCACATGAAACCTAAATCATGTGCATGTACAAGTACACTTACAAGTGAAGAAGCACTGCTTGGTTTTTTTAGAACTGTGTAGTTTTATAATATACAAGTCTACTGGGAGTACCCGTTTCTTTTTTCTCTTTTTTCCCTTAAGACCTTTGTTAATGGGAAAGAAAGTAATATATCTCTGCTAACAGAAGGATTCATGTGAAGATGCTTTATTAAAGTATCTTTAAAAAGTTTGGTTTAGAGTTTACAGTTTGGTGTCTGGCAGTTAAGAGTCTCCTCCGTCCATATGCAGTAAATGAGTTGGAGTTTGAAGTGAGTCATGTGAGAGCAAACAGAACCAGAAGGAAGATGGAGTTTTTTTGGGGCGGATGGAGCGAGTCAGAGAGAGTGAGGAAGGAGAGCAGTGCAGGTGTCTGTCCCTGTGCATGTAGGGTGTTGGAGGTGATGATAACACACCATATGTTCCACTGATTCCACCTCTCAGTGTGCACAGTCAGGGTACAAATGATTGGGTAAAGCTAGCTTAGTAAAATCAGAACAAAAAGCACATGCAGATTTCCAGCTATATCTGTTCCTAATTAAAGTTTTATTCCCCAGTGATGCCCAAGGCCATTGTACACCGCCTCAATTGTACATGGAGTGACTCGCTAGTCATTTCTGTAATTCATTCATTCATTCATCTTCTACCGCTTATCCGATCTACCTCGGGTCACGGGGAGCCTGTGCCTATCTCAGGCGTCATTGGGCATCAAGGCAGGGTACACCCTGGACGGAGTGCCAACCCATCGCAGGGCACACACACACTCATTTCTGTAATTATTTATTTATATTTTTATTTTTCATTTCATATTTTTACATTCCATATTTCCATATAAGTTATTTTACTAAGCTGAAATGAATAAAAAATATTATTTAGTTGATATCTATTGATTGAGGTTGCCTCATTCAGAACTGTCTGAATGAATTGTTTTATAAATATATATATATTTTTAAATGAAATATATAATATGAGAACTACTTTTGGTGCAAGCATATACGTTCTTAATTTTTTTTTGATTGATTGGTTTATTGATTTATCAATTAATAGCTCTGTATGTTTGCATTTGTTTTGTTCCCTGGGTTTTGCCTGTAAATACTGCATTTGTTGTTAAAAGTATAAACCATCATGAAGAACAGATAGCTGTCTTTGGAACAAAACCAAGCCATATTGAAGCTGAGAAAATAGGGAAATTGGTCAGAACCACTGCACAAGCATTGGACGGTTCACCAAATTGGCATGTCTTGAAAAAGAAAGAAACCACTGGTGCTCTAACAACCAGACATGGAACAGGTTTGCCAAGGAAAACAACAGTTGATGATAAAAACATTGTGGCAGCAGTGAAGAAAAAACCCAAAACAACAGTCAAAGATATCAGGTATCTCAATCCATCGCTTGAAGAAGTCTTTGAGAGCAGAAATACAGTATAGAGGCCAAACCACAAGATGCCAACCAAAATTCTGAAAAGGCCAAAGTGTGTAGAAAGAAAGGATGTGCTTATGAACCAATACATATGAGCTCATCAATCAAGCAGGTGTAGGTAGTGTCATGGCTTGGACTTACATGGTTACTTCTGGAACAGGCTCACTAATCTTTACTGATCATGTAACTCCTGATGGTAGCAATAGGAGGAATTCAGAGGTCTGACAACTTGCATAAAAAAACAAAGGACTTTGTTGAGGGAAAGAAATGTGGTAAGATTTAAACTGGTCAAGTAAATCACCAGAGCTTAAACCAATTGAGCAGAATACCTCTTCTTGAAGAGGAGACTGAAGGACAAAACCTCTCAAAACAAGCAAGAACTGAGCAAAGCATGAAAAGAAGAAGAATGCACCTGTTTTTTGTGATGTCAGTTATTGCTGAACCAATTATTGTGCTATTTACTTTAAGATTGTTCTAATTAGTTCCAATGCTTTTGCTCACTTGAAAATTGAAAATCTATCCTCTATCATCTCATTATTTTGATCTCAAACCCAGATGACTTCAGTGTATAGCAAAAGCAAACATATGCCCCCCTCGAGGGATCCTGAATCCCACTTTGAAAACCATCTTTCTGTGCATTTCAAGGAAACTGTGTCTGAATGACTAATGAGATCCTGTGTCTCTGTTTAAAGATTCTAAAATAGTTTATGACCAGTATGTCCTTTGAGTTATCTGGCATTATGTGTCAAAGTGCAAGACTCATTCAATTCAATTAGACACCACTACACACAGGAGCCAGGGTTATTCCCCCTCCTCTGTTCAAGTGAACTGATGTGTCTTTGTTTTAGATTAGTGCTGAAACCTTCTCCTCCTTAGGGGAATATATCTGACGGCCTCTCAACTAGCTGCACATTTGTGTAATAAGCCTCAATTCTCGTTTATTGGATTGTGAAGCTGCCTTTTTCCTCATTTTAAACAGCAGTAATGAGCCGTTGGAAGGATTCAGCTGTGTTATGAGAATGTAAATGGGAAAAGAGTCCTCAGCAATTTGCCCATGTAACACATTAGTGGCAGCTAGTTCAGCACAGGCAGTGTGGAGTCCATTTTTCACTGACAGAGTTCTTTGGGTGCCCTGCCGGCTTGCCAATTCCTTTAACCCCATCCGCACCCCGTTGTATGTCAGCATAATAGAAGTGAGATTGGAGGCTGAAAAAAGTCAGCATATATACAGTAAGGATGAGAATGTGCAGAACATTTCATTTCAGACAGACAAATCCAAGAGATCAAGACTGTCTAGATATTTTGACACCCATGTCCATGTGTTAAGTTTAAGCTATTGTTTTACATTAATGTTTATTTAATTATTGTGTTGTCCATATGTTTGATTTGCACAATGTGATGCTAATGGGGTTTTAATGGCAATTAAAGAGAGGAGAGTGACGTCCAAAAGTGCTATCAGTGAAGTCTCTATCAATGAATACATCAAGACTGGTTCACTAGGTTACAGACTTAGGATATCATCAAGCTAAAACTATGTTGGGAGATGTTTATCTTTTTTAAGTATACATAGAACAAACAGGGAAAATAAGTGCTAGTTTAAGTGTTTCAGGAAGAAGTAGCTGGCCAGTGACTCAGCTGTTCGGACATCAAGGGGAAGTTCATTCCACCACCTCAGTGCCAGAACAGAAAAGAGACTTGATGTACCTACCTCTTACCCTGAGGGATGGTGGGACCAGCTGAGCAGTGCTGGTAGAGCGGAGGGGGTGAGCTGCAGTGCGAAGAGTGACAAAAGCTTTGAGATTAAAAGGTGATGGTATATTTTTAACTTTGTATGCAAGCACCAGTGTTTTCAAGATAAAAAATGTTGATATCTTGAGTGCAACCTTAATTTTAAAGACTAAATTTAAAAGAAAGGTAACAGAGATGAGCTCTACAGCATTTCCACAAGAATGGTAATAAAATGAATGTTAATAATTCAGCAACTGTGACAGTAAAACAGCCCATTTTACACCAGACAAAGCAAATGCTCCCATTTTATTCAGTGTGGCCTTTTACACTAGATGCATGTGACACATGGATCTGTAGTCATTTTACATGTATAAAAAATTGCCCCATGCTAGTACAAAAAAATTACATATTGGAAAACCTATGTTTAATATATTGCTCAAATCATTGGTAGGATGAGACCCTGAGACACTAGGGAATGAGAATGACTGTGATTGGTCCACTTGAGGGCGGGATGGGGTTTGGGGCTCTAGCGGAAGGGGTGGGGATGGTGTTTGGGGCACATGTCAAGGGGTGGAGTTGGTGTTGCGGCAAATGTTGATGTGTTGGGTATATTGTTGGGGCACATGGTGATGGGTGGGGATGGCATTGAGGTACTTGGTGTTGTTGTGGGTATGGTGTCGGGGCACCGTGTCTCATTAAAAGTCTTTTCAATATTGCCAGTGTATTTTTAGGAATGTTTGTGGCAGTCATCTTTAACATAACTATATTCAGCAGTTACTATATAAAGAAGTCGTTTGTGAAAGAAACCTGGCAATATTCTTCCTCCAGCTGTGAGGAAACAAATTCCCATATTAAGCATTTGAATAATATAAGGATGCACTGTCTTAAATACATCACCACTTCTTATTTCTCATCTTAACTATTAAAGTATTTCACAGCACTATGCCATCACAGTCTCAGCAGCATCCTGTTGTGGTGTTTTTAACACTCTTCTTAACTTCCTCTTGTTTAATTTCGCAGCTTTATTAGAAGAGAGGCTACTTCATCCAAATGAGGTTTATTAAAGGACCTTTAATTTTGAACTTACACAGAAGCCGCTGTAAGTCAATGCATTGTCACAAAGACAAAACATGTACAATAACATATACGACTGCTGTCAAGGACGGCTCCATGTAGACAGCCTGGAGATACACGGGATTGCTGTGGATAGTACAACTTGGAGATCATGGAGGTTGGTTTGGACTGTTGTTACCACATTTGGTTTTGCAAGTCAAGACTATAATTTATTCAGAAATAACGGTGATGCTCATACTCATAAGTTGCTCGAAGGCTTGCACATGACTTATATAACATACAGTTATAGAAAGGAAATTACTGACAATAACACTATTTGAGGTCACCCAGATGAAGAAGGATTCCATTTTGAGGCTAGATCTTCTCAAGGTTTCTTCCTGATATCGTCTCTTTTCACTGTTGCCTCTGACTTGCTCATTAAGGATAAATATTACAAAAAAATTGTAAACTTTATTTATTTTTTTTTTATACTAATCCTGTAAAAAAAACTGCTAAGCAACAGTGTCCTTTGTTAAAAGTGCATTAGAAATAAAATTGAATTGAACTGTATATCACTTGTTCACTGCTGTAGCCTAGTGCTTTTTAGCTGTAAGTGGCCCTCATATAAAGAAGAAGACAAGGAAAGGTTGAAAATAGTATATTTTTATAGTATATAATAGTATAATAGTAATATTAAAGATGGGGGGGCACGGTGGCTTAGTGGTTAGCACGTTCGCCTCACACCTCCAGGGTCGGGGTTTGATTCCCGCCTCCACCTTGTGTGTGTGGAGTTTGCATGTTCTCCCCGTGCCTTGGGGGTTTCCTCCGGGTGCTCCGGTTTCCTCCTCTGGTCCAAAGACATGCATGGTAGGTTGATTGGCATCTCTGGAAAATTGTCCCTAGTGTGTGATTGCGTGAGTGAATGAGAGTGTGTGTGTGCCCTGCGATGGGTTGGCACTCCGTCCAGGGTGTATCCTGCCTTGATGCCCGATGACGCCTGAGATAGGCACAGGCTCCCCGTGACCCGAGGTAGTTCGGATAAGCGGTAGAAGATGAATGAATGAATGAATATTAAAGATGGCCTGGAGACAAAACCATACAGGACTGCAGCACAATGATGACATTTACCGCCAACCTTCAATCAGGATAAAGCAGGCAAAGTACCTCCATGGTCTTCTTCTGCCTCAATTACAGGCCTTTAGTATCATTATAAAGAGAGGACTGGCAATCAGAGCACGAAATATTTGATCTGTTAAACTTCTGTTTGGTTTCTGTCTACTGGCCTAAAAGCAAAGCAATTTTATTAAATCAAACAAGCCAAGCCACATTGTCACATAGCATATTAATATTACATTGAACTCAAAGCTGATATTTGGTCAACCAGTCTTCCTGTGTGGCTTTCAGAAAAAGAGCTTCTGACGTTTCAGACAATCATAGGACTCTTATGTCTGGCACTCGTTCTGTTCTGAAGAATCAATTGCCAGTTATCTTTTTGTAGTTGAATGAAACATGAAAACCTATTTTGCAAATGTTCTGGGATATCCACATTAATTCCACCCGTATCAAATCTATTCATTGTGAATATTGTATTGAGATCATTCATGACATGGAAAAAGTTTCAGGTTGTCCTATATGAAATTGTTATTGTCATTGTGACGCCCTAATTGAATGACACTATGCCATTCTGTGGTGACAGGCTCAACAATTGCCTTTCTCCATCTCCTAATTCAATAACTGACAGCTTTTTTGAGTCATAGATTCCCCAGGGTGACAGGAAGTGATATGATTTTGATTATTGATATGAAAAAAATGTACTTGTGTAATTTCTTATAGATCTGTACACATATACTTTTTAAAATAGATTTTTAATGTTTAACACTTAATCACTTTACCAACTCAAATTTATGAATTCATTTAATGATCTGACATGAAATAAAATAAATAAATAAATAAATAAAATGAATAAAAGATATACTGTGTAGTGATTTTGGTGGTCTACATTGTTGGGATCCTGTTGAGCACAAGACATATCGAGTTTGTAAGCTTGCATCGATGGTGGCACTTTGTGCCAAAATAAGAAGACTGCTGAGCACAAAATTTGCCAGACAACAATAAAGATCAATAAAATACAACTTCGCATTACAGTGGTAAGGCAATATTTATGGATACCCACTATGCCCAGACCAAGAAACATTTTCTCTTCTGAAAGAGAAGAAAAAAAGAGAAGTGGTATTTCCACTTGGGCTGTTAGATTGAAGTTTCATGTTTCAAGTCTATCGTCATCTTTATAAAAAGTGCATTTAAATATCAATATATAAAGAAACCCTTGTGCGACAACTGTACACTTCTACCCAGACATACTAGTCAATATATGCTGTCATAAAGCGGTATAGTCGGTGATACTGCACATACATAGCGATATTCTTAAGCTGTGTGGAAATTGTTTGCAGTTCAAAGTCTTGTGTATTCAAATGTAATTAAACTAAATGCTAACAAAATCTCAACTGTAAATGAGATATCTCAGCCATATGTTGAGTCTGAAACAATGTGAAATAAATACATTTCATTTGTTTTATGTGATTTTTAGTAAGTTTATGCATATGGATAATAATTTTAACATATATTGACGAAAAAAAACACAATTACTGTATGGTCATTATTACAGAAAGCATACTTGTAAAATAACTTTCATTGGTCATAAAAACATCTTAGGAGTGTAAGGAACAAGCCGAGTGTATATTTTTATATATATATATATATATATATATATATATATATATATATATATATATATATATATATATATATATATATTTTTTTTTTTTCTTTAGCCAGATAAAGTCTTATTTATTTATTTATTTATTTATTTATTTATTTATTTATTGTTGTTGTTATTATTTATTCCTAAAAACCCACCTCATACCCCTGCAACAATACAGCTTCATCTTACGGCTCAATTTGCACTCACTTGTGGGCTAGTTAAATCAGGTGCGAATTGACTTCTCACAGCAATCAGATCTCACTAGGGTTTATTTGGAAGTGGCCCAAGAGCACTTCTCTTTACTTCACTTTTAATTACAAGTGCATTTTAATTTAGTGGAAAGGGACCACCTAAGGACCACCACTGACCAATTGTTATTTACGTATTTCATATATCAACAATTATATGATTACACAAAATCAGAACATAGAAAAACTTATACTTATATTTGTAAAAATAACATTATTTTGCTATGTGTATGTTAATTATAAATTGATATAGTAATATAAAAGCAAAAATGACAAGACAGTTGAGTTTAAGTTATTTCATGATAAACACAGCCTTCCTGAAAAAAAAAAACCCTAAGGCAGCAACATTAAATCACTAATCCTACTATAAATTCAGTCACAAAACTAAATATTCTGAATGGTAACTAATTTGGGATGCTGAATCTAAGCAGCAATTAAAGAAGCTTAAATGAGCTAAGCAGCAATACTCCTCCATAACCCCTGCCTAAAGTCCTTAAATGTAAACACACACATACACACACACACACACACACACACACACACACACACAAAATATAGACAAAAATGGCAAAAAGAAAAAAGTCCATGATAATTTGTATTTTTAATGTCACACTGAATCAGCAACTCTGCAAAGTTACACGAGTACTTTTGTGGAATAGAAAAATCTTTTTCACACATAGGAAAGTCAATGTAGTTCCATTCAGATTTAATGGCCTCCCACAGATAATAGTTCAGCTGTTAAGAAGCTGCGTTAGGAGTATTAACATGAAGTGCGTATTTGAATGATCTGCAAGACTTTTGTGTTAAAAAGTACTCTGACCCATTTCTTTGACACAGCATGTATGTTCTAAGTTTTCTCCATTCAAACGTCATTTCTTGTTCTCTTTCTTTGAGGTGTTAATAATTCTTACTTCCAAATGCTTCACAGTGTGTCATGTTCACAAAAATCTTTGCAAACACTTTGAACTTAGTTCGACTTGATAGAAAGTTAAACTCTCCAAGAGATGTGTTAATCTTTAGCCCAAAGGCATCTAGGGTCTCTATACCTATGATTTAGGCAGCTGTTTGAAATCACAGACATTACCTACTTAAGCATTGAGAGGTTATAGATCAATTGTTGCATTCAACACAGAGCAACTGATAGACACATCTTTGCTCTGAAGTATTGCTTTCTAGGGGACACCGTAGCAACTGATAGACACCGTTTGTTTAAACTCACTGAATTGCCAATTCAAACTGTGATGGGACAAATAACTCTTTTTTAAATCTAAAATAAAGCTCTCAGTAACAAATATCTAAAGTCTGATTTTGTGCCAGCTGCTAATTGCTAATAAATATGACCACAAGCAGCTGATTTGGCTAAACAACAAATCTGCATATTCATTTCTAGGGTTGGAGGTTTGGAACAGCAACAAGATACAGAACACTGATTTCAACCATATCTGCTTGTGTATAGAGTGACCCAGTGCTTTCTTTCACAGAACATGCTAATTTACCTGAGGTACCAGAATATGTACATGAATGCTAATTTCACCTAGGCAACTACTGTTGTGTCCTACAGTTAATAAGTAATACCACTCTGAATCATCTTGTTTTTAGATTCATGCATATATTTAGGGACATATCAATTGATATTTTAAATAGTTATTATTATTATTAGTAGTAGTAGTGGTATTAATAATAATAATAATAATAATAATAATAATAATAATAATAATAATACTAACAATAACATTATTATTATTATTATTATTATTATTATTATTATTATTATTATTATTATTGTTTATAAAGGGAATTTCATACAATGGCCTTAAACTACTAGACCAGAGGTGTCCAAATTTATCCAGTCTTACAGGGATATGGGTGCAGGTTTTAATTCACCTGTTTAATTATTGGTCTTGACTTTCAATATACTCAGGTAATACTTAGGTAAGTAGAGCATTCTCATTGATAAATTCCTAAGTAGAACATTCCCATGAATTCCCTTTTCATGCATATGGGGACATATAGGCGCGTGTGTGTGTGTGTGTGGGTGTGTGTGTGTGTGTGTGTGTGTGTGTGTGTGTGGGTGTGTGGTAGGTTTGTCAAAGGGTTAAATGGAAGGAAAAAATGTGCTGACCCAATATAGACAGGTATGAGTGTTTGGGATACTCATACTTGTTTGGGATACTCATACTCACACTTTGAAGTGCCAGACCTTATTTATTATTATTCATTATCTTAGGTATTTTTATTCATGACGAAATGTCTAATAAAATAGGACAATTTTAGAACATTGGTAAATGTATTATTTATTTTATATTACTTTAAAGCTGAGCTGCTTTGATCACACAGATCTGGCAATGCTGGTCATAGCACATATCCCAAGGTCGAACAAATTGATTTCCTTATCTAACAAAAAAGTTTACACATTAGAAAGGACCGTTGTGACACTGTCAATTAAAAAAGCAACACCTTTTAAATTATTATTCATAAATAATTAATTGTAAAATGATTTATTCTGTATACAGCAGTTTTCTATTTAGGATCACCTGAATTTAATATGAGGTGATTGCTTTAAGATTATGTAGGAAGCCTTCTCTAAAAATGTATCAATTAAATATTTACCGACGTGTCTAGAATAGAAGAAGCCTTTATTTTGTAATATATCCATTACAGCACAGTGAAAATTTTTCTTTGCATTTCACGACTTCTGAGGTTTGGGTCAGAGCACAGGGTCGGCCATGACACAGCATGCCTGGAATAGTGAGGGTTAAGGGCCTTGCTCAAGGGCCTGACAGTGACAGCTTGGCAGTGCTGGGTCCTTGAACCACGATCCTTTGATTTACAACCCAGAACCTTAACCGCTTGAGCCACCACTGCTCTGAATCTACACTGTGTTTTTAGTATGTTTCTTGGTGAAATTCAATATTTTATCTAATCAAACTGTCAAATGTCCATATTGTGAATTTCAGTTAATTAATGTGAACTGTTTTTCATGGACACTGCAGCCTGTGCAAAAATGTCCGTAAAAGTCTGTGGACACCCGTAGGTTTCCATTTGCTGAACATTTTTCAATTAGATTTTATGGCAGATTCAAGTGTGTTTTAATAGAGTAAAGATTATCACTGTCCTGATTTCTGCTTGAGAAAACATTTTAGATTTTTTTATTTAAAATTTTTTTGAAATGGAATCTTTGTTGCAACCAGATGTACAGCTTATGATATGACGATTAGAAGACCTCTTTATTGCCAATTATAACTGCCAATTATAAAAATGCTAATGGAATTGTTGTAGTGATCATATGAAAAGTCTCATCTTTCTCTGCGTATTATTCATACTACCAAAGACTCTTTTTCATCAATTTTTCATGAAGTGATGCCATCTATTGACGATTTCTCCTGTGATGCTAGCGTCAAGGAACTTCCCTTCTGGTATAACTACACCTGTTCTAATGTTTTAAATGCTGTGGCTCCTTTAAGGACTTTTCAGTCTAAAACTCTTTCTGAACCCTGGATTGATGATTCTATTCGTTCTCTCAGACGTTGTTGTAGAAGAGCAGAAAGAAAGTGCAGTCTACTCTCTCTCTACTCTCTCTTGCAGTTAAAAAAGCAAAATGGTGACATTTGTCAGATATTATTAACAAGAACTGTTCTGGGGATTCTTCTCCATCATGTGAAGAATTTTTATTATTTTTTGATAGTAAAATTAGGGATCTCCTGACAGCGACGCGGGGATAAAATAGACCCAAATGCAGGATAGCATTAAAAAAACAGGATTTATTAAATAAAAACAAGGACAAAGACAAAACCAGATACGACTCGAACACGACAACAGAAGACAAGGATTCCGCGCTGCCATAGGCAACACGGCACGGTTAAATAGACAGGACAATGAACACATGAGGAACAGGTGTGCAGAGACGAGGAGGAGTAAACAAGGGCGGGGCAAACACGTGACAGGGAACATAAACAAGAGCATGTGGCCAAAGTCCGGGCTGAGTCCTGACAATCTCCGGCTGGGGATAACTCCCTCGTTTGTTAATCCGTCTAATCCCTCCATCGCCAATACTTTTTTAGTCAGTTTAAACTAGTCTCACTTCCAGATTTGCTGGAAATAGTTGAGCATCTTAAGCCCTCGGGCTCGTCTTTGGATATTCTTCCTCCTTTTTTATTTAAGCAAGTTTTTATTGATGTTGCTCCATATCTTTTGTTCATCACTAATCGTAGTTTAGAATCTGGCATTAAGGCTGACTGTTTAAAGCATACCCACTGCTTAAAAAACAGAATCTGGACTCATCAGTTTTAACAAACTTTAGGCCCATTTCTAATCTGCCTTTTATCTCAAAGATTCTGAAAAAAATTGAGTTTTCACAGTTACAAAGTTTTTTAGCTGATAATTCAATATTTGAAACATTCCAGTCAGGTTTTAGTAAATCCCATTCTACCGAGACTGCACTTTTGAAGGTTCTTAATGATATTTTAAAATCATGTGATTCGGGGGATTTTGCAGTCCTTGTGGTCTTAGATTTGACAGCTGCTTTTGATACAGTCGATCATGCTGTTCTCATTGAGCGTTTAAAACATTTTGTTGGTTTAAGAGGTGTCGCTCTAGATTGGTTTAAATCATATTTTGCAAATAGAAGTTTTTCAGTCAAGATGGGTGAACATTACTCGAGTAATGCTGTTTTTTCCTGTGGGGTTCCTCAGGGTTCTATTTTGGCTCCTTTGCTTTTTTCTCTCTATATGCTCCCTCTTGGCTCAATTTTTAGAAAACACGGTTTGTCATTTCACTGTTATGCGGATGACACAGGTTTATTTGTCTGTCAAACGAAATTCTGTGGGTCTTGTGTCTCTTATGGCATGTTTGGCAGAATTAAAGGCTTGGCTTTCCTTAAATTTTTTAATCTTCAATGAAAAGAAAACTGAAATTATAGTTTTTAGTCCATCTGAATTTTCAAATTCCCCGAAACTAGATTTGGGAGGGATGTCTTTGTGTTTGAAATAATGAGTAAAAAAAAGTTGGTTTCATTTTTGATGATGGTTTAAAGTTTAACTGACAAATAAATTCAGTCGTCAAAGCTTGCTTTTTTCAGCTGCGTCTGTTTTCTAAAGCTAAGCCTTTTCTTTCTTTTAAAGATTTTGAAAAAGTAATTCACGTTTTTTATTTCATCTAGGCTGGACTACTGTAACTCGCTTTATTTTGGGATCAGCCAGACAGCTTTATCCCGCTTGCAGCTTTTCCAAAATGCTGTGGCTCGACTCTTGTGTGGGGTAAAAAAGAGAGAGCGTATTACTCCTATTTTACGCTCACTACATTGGTTGCCTGTTTGTTTTAGAGTGGATTTTAAAATTTTGCTCCTCGTTTATAAATCTCTGAATGGTTTGGCCCTCCCCATCTCAGTGAGTTACTCACTGAGTATCAACGCACTACTGTAGAGCCCTTCGGTCTTCCAACCAGGATCTATTGTTTACCCCAAAGTTGAGGCTTATGAACGTGAGATCTTACAGAGGTTGTGCTTTCTGTATTGCTGCCCCCAGGCTCTGGAATGCCTTGCCACTTTCCATTAGACTAGCCTCTTCTCTTAATATTTTTAAGACCAGGCTAAAGAATTTTTTTTTTCAAACGCGTATGGCTGATGGGATATTTGTAGGATTTTATAATTTTTCTGTTTGTTTGTTGTGTGTTTTTCTGTTTTTAATGACCTAATGGAAAGCACATTGGTTCGACAGAAGGTGTAATTAATTGTGCTATATAAACAAATTGTCATGTTATTGTTAATCCAGTTTTACACAACTAGCACATAATTTTATCCATATTTTTGTAAATATTGTATAGAAATGTAAGTTTGCGTTCATTTCAGAAATATGTTGTTTATTTATTTATAGGTGTATAGAGCTAGTTCTCACCACTTTCTTCTGTATGAGGAGAGGCTGAGAATTAAACAGAAAGAAAGGTGAACACTTAAGATCAAGGTTATTCAGAAGTCATGCAGCATAAACAGGTCCTTTCAGCGTACTTAGTATAGAAGACAAAGGGAAGGTCTTTTTTTTATACTTCCTCTTTGGTCTCATCAAGGACAGTGGTGCAATTATTGCGGAAAATAAATCATAAAACAGTTGTCTCTTATTGAAGTTGAAAAAATCTGACAGTTAAAGTGTTCAGTAACAGACATCTGTGCTTCCACTGTTTTAAAACCCAACAGCCACCACTGAATCTAATGGCACGTCAGCTGTACTAATACTCTCCGCATTTCTACCCTTTAAAACCTCATGTATTGACACATTATTACACATTACAAATGCAAGCAGATTTTTGCAGCTGCATCAAGTTGTGTTTTTCATTGCACCTACTATCGTACATACATCTGGCCAGAGTTTTCTAACTGCAACTCTGTGTGTGTGGCAGATTTAGTAGTTTAACCATGAAATATTTACTTTTGCAGCAAACCTAGATAGCACATTCCGGCATGATAGTGCACCAGTTAAATGATATCTTTCCGGGTTTCTAGCTGCCCATTTGGCTCACACTGAAAAGGAGAAGATGGAGGAGACAGGCAAGCTGTCATCATTGCATTTGCAGTATAGGTTATGTAAACAGCATTCCTGACACAGCTATCGCATCATGTCAGTCAAGCTGTGGAAAAAGTAGGGCTGACTCATTTCTCTGCTGGAGTCCGGGCTACACAGAGACGAGGTGACTAGCGTTACCCAGTTAGGCTTTTCACAATGGTTTCTATCATGTTGTGGATTCACCTAAAATCTAGGTGAATAGGAAATCTTATTTGATTGTTAGCTCTCCTAAAAAAAAATAAAAGAAAAAAACAAAAAAACAAAAAACACTTTTACTTTTTGTCATATTTCTTTTTTGTACCTGCACATGTTTTGCATGCATGAAAGGTGCTGTTTGAATAGTATTTATTGTTTTATTATTATTATTATTATTATTATTATTATTAGTAGTAGTAGTAGTAGTAGTAGTAGTAGTAGTAGTAGTAACAGTGGTATTAGTAGAAGTAGAAGAACGAGAAATAATCATAGTAGTAGAATTACTAGTAGAAATAATAGTATTATTAATTGTAAATTAATTGAAGTAGTTGTAAAAGTAAAGATACTAGTAAAGTAAAGTAATTGTATTAGTAGTTATAGACATAGTTTAAGAAGTCGATGTACTAGTGGTTGTAAAAGTAATAGTAGAAGTAGATGTAGTCAGTAGTAGTACCCAATTATTAAATTAGTACAATGAAATAGTTCTGTTCATGATTCAAGTGGAATTTTTTTAGTATCGATGAGTTGCTCCACAACATAAATAAATCAGGCAAATACACACCCAAGGCTACCGGAGACAGGAATTCTTGGTTGTTAACTGGGAGATGTCTGTCCCTGGGGTTAGTCCTAGAATTCTTTACCTACAGACTGGTGGACAGTCGTTTCTGTGTTCCATCATCCTGGCTTTTGAGTACACTGGGTTCTGCCTCCACAGAGAACGGCTTTTAAGAACGCATCCCACAGGACTTGCTCAGTGTGCATATTGTTCATGTGGACTCAAACTGTCTTTGCTGGCTCCCTGTAGTACCAGAAAAGAATGAAGCTGATTTTGAGATTTTGCACACATGAGGAAAAAAAAGTAAAACAAAAAGAAGAATTACTGATTTATTTGTGCAACATTTTGAATTTTAAAGATAGAATTTTACTCTGAAGAATCATTCATTGTTTGATTAAATGATTTATTGTATTTATTTTATTTAAAGTTGAAATGCTTTCTATTATGTGTTGCAGTTCCAGCCAGGATTGTGAACATCTCAACAGACATAACGGTAAACGAGGGCAGTAACGTCAGTCTTATGTGTTTGGCAATTGGACGACCTGAACCCAGTATTATATGGAAATATCACTCTGCTACAGGTAAGAGTTCCTGCTCATTTCTAGAACTTTTCTCTCTTTCTTTTTTGTACTATAATTGTTTCAAATATCACAAACCACAGCAAAAAAAAAACATAGACATTGCCTTTGCTAATAGCTGATATTGAACGTGGGCTTCATGCTGAATTATTGATGAGGTTTGACTCTCTAGCATAGTCATGGAGGTATGCACCGGTTCTGTTGAAATGAGACGTAATGCATCCCTGAAATATATATGATTCTATAAATGTGTTTCTTGCAATGCAGGAAATTCTTTTTGTGGCTATGGGACATCTATTAAAAGCCCAGAGACCAATAAAGTTCTTGCCAGCTTTATTTTCAAAAACACATCGTTTCACTATGTACGCTGGCTGAAAGTAGACGATTCACTGACTTTAATTAAAACGGTAGGAAAAGCAACTAAAATGGAAAAGAAAGAAAATAAGGAAATCCCTGAAACTCCAATTTACTTCACGTTTATGTTTTTTTTTTACTTGCTTTCCCACTGGACCATTCAATATCGGCCTTCTGACGCTAAACTGTATGCTTTTCTTGTCTCTTATCCCTTTAGAAACCTTTTTACGCTAATTTCACCTTGGCCTCTTGCCCTGGGCAGCAATTAATGTTCTTATCAATACTTTTCCATTTCCATTTCACATAAAGCCTCAGCTCTTAAGCTGGCATGAGTGTATTCAGTATTTTTTTTTTCAACACCAAGAAGCCATTAATGCATTTGAAGTCTTTATATCACTACAGAGTTATGTTGATTTGATGTGTCAAATGGTGGTGAGGTAAAAAGCATTGTTGTGAAGGGGAAATAGAGAAAGGGGGGGCTCTTATTATCAGCAATTTCATAATCATACTTGTACTTTTGACTTATTACAGAAAATTAGAACAGAGGATATATGAGATAGAAAAATAGCAGGGACAGTATTTAAATAATAGTCTGAAATTTGAAAGCCTAGAATTTTGCACTTTGCTGTCTTGTGCTCAACAGTAAACCCACCATTATCACAGCTTATCATTTTCATATCTATCTGCTTTATTAAACTCCCAGGCAACCTGTGCCACTTTTAATTCACCCATTATTACCAAAAGGACATGCACCAGAAACACATGCAGCCAAGACTGAGCTCTTCAGAATCACTCCTCTGCAAAAGCAATATACACACCGCACACGTGTCTGCACACTCGCTGTCCTTTAATGTCAGGGGCTGAGCGGAGACGGCCGTTATCTGGCCTGACATTTCTCTCAGCGTCTTAATGTAAGAAATGAGATGTGAGGGATGTGTTTGTGCCTAGTGAAGACTCAGCTGCTATATGAACTTGAAGGCTCTTCTGGAATGACATTTATCAGGAGCCGCTTCTCTCCGGCCCTCCCTCCTTTGTTTCACTTCATAACGTTTCTTCTTTCAATCAGGAAATCCTTGTAGATAAATTGAGGTAGGATTCTATAGTCTGAAACAAGAAGCAGTTGTTGATCTGTCACAATGAAAGACAAATGAAAGTAAGAGAAGTAGTCGTGCTGGTGGTAGAGAGTGTTGGAACCATCAGGACAAAGCCCGAGGGCCAGAGTGTGATCCGGGGTAAGTACAGTGATGGGTGGTCATGGAATTCTAAAATCTATCAAAATCACATTTTTCTATTTAAAATTTAAAATCTATCAAGACCTAAAATGTGAAACTGTTAGCAGTGAGCAATAGCAGTACATGCACAAGTCTGTGACATAAAAACACTACACACACAGTTCTGTGACACAAAAACACTACACACACAGTTCTGTGACACAAAAACACTACACACACAGTTCTGTGACACAAAAAACACTACACACACAGTTCTGTGACATAAAAACACTACACACACAGTTCTGTGACACAAAAAACACTACACACACAGTTCTGTGACATAAAAACACTACACACAGTTATGTGACACAAAAAACACTACACACACAGTTCTGTGACACAAAAAACACTACACACACAGTTCTGTGACATAAAAACACTACACACACAGTTCTGTGACACAAAAAACACTACACACACAGTTCTGTGACATAAAAACACTAAACACAGTTCTGTGACACAAAAACACTACACACACATTTCTGTGACACAAAAACACTACACACACTTCTGTGACACAAAAACACTACACACACTTCTGTGACACAAAAACACTACACACACTTCTGTGACACAAAAACACTACACACACACTTCTGGACACAAAAACACCACACACACACTTCTGTGACACAAAAACACTCTACACACACTTCTGTGACACAAAAACACTACACACACACACACACACACACTTCTGTGACACAAAAACACTACACACATACTTTTGTGACAAAAACATTACACACAGTTCTGTGACACAAAAACACTACACACATACTTCTGTGTCACAAAAACACTACACACACGTCTGTGACACAAAATTACTACACACACACTTTTGCACATGATCTGTATATGAACATTAGTGCTTTTGTGCTTGGTTTTGCAAAAAAAAAATAAAATTTCTTTAACAAGCAAATATTCTACAGCAGACGGCAATTTTGAACCTTTAAATTGATGTTTTTATTTATTTTTTTGAAAGACAGTGAAGCTTAGGTCCATTTCTACCAGACATCCCTGGGTCAGTGTCACACATAAGTCATATATTGATTATGGTTGCATTTCATACTAAGCTAGTTTATTTTTTCAGCAGTATGACATTCACAAATCTGCACTGGTAGGTTTTAGATGAAATATTTCACAAATATTCCCATTCACTGCCGTCCCATCCAGGCTGTATTCCCTCCCTATTTGTAGGGGTTTCTAGGATAGTCTCCGGATTCACAGAGACCTGAACCGTGACTGTATTCCACAAATAATTTGTTTCTCTTTGGAATTATCTGTAATGTTCCCTCAGATATTCAGAATGGTTCAGCTCTTACTGTAGTGTGTGCCACTACATTCTGAATAAAACATCATGCTCTGAGGAACCTGAAGGCAAAAAAAAAAAAAAAAAAATACCTTTGCAATTCACTCACTCCAAAAGCTCTTTTCAGCCTTTCTGATGTCGTACACATTTTTGAGATTCTGTGGTAGTGCTTGTTATTGTAAGAGGTTCAGGTCCACAAAATTGGCTGTAGCAGCGATTGATAGACAGTCAATTGGCACTGTAGTGGGACACAGCAGTCAGGGAGCAACTCTGTCAGGCTGTTTTTCACCCAGAAATCTTTGCGGGCTTTTTGCAAAGGCAGAACTGTCAATGAGGACAATGCTACCTGCTACTGCTTTCTAAAAGATGATGAACTCTCTGTGTGTGTGTGTGTGTGTGAGTGTGAGAGAGAGAGAGAGAGAGTGTTTGCCAGTCTTCTCACAAAAAGTACAACAATATATTGTGCATGCTTACTGATAATCGAATTAGACAGATCTGTAGACTTGGAGAAATGCAACGAAAATCTCTGTTTTCAAGTGACCAGCTGTCGTCGTTTGTGCACCGCTTCTTTATGCAGAGCATATGGCACGAGGCTGGATCCATCCCCTGCAGTTGACATTGCACCATTTGGCACTTTAGAAAACTGGAGCATTTTTCCTCATGCTCAATTTCCAAGCAGCTACTGGCTGCTTCCACCTGTTTAAAGGCTTTAGATCTGAAGACCTGCATAAACCCGCACTCAATCTCCCACCCGGAACACTCCAGACTCTCTGAGAACTCTTAATACTCTAATGCTGAGTGCAGACCAGAGCCGGAAATAATCAGCAGTGTCCCAGTTTTTCTGCCTTTCACCAAGAAAAAAACTTTCTCTATTTCTGTTTATTGGAAGCTTAGAAGGAACACAACCTTAGAGGAAAAGTCCACCCTGAAACAGAAGTAGATTTATATTGATATTTTGTAATATTAGTGATCCTGTTGAAAAAAGAAAAATGCTCCTAGAGAAGAAAAGATACAAGGGCTTTTCTTCTAATGCACAATTTTCCACAGATGTTCCATGTAGTGAAGACATGAATTTCTAAAATGCCAGACATCTATATGAGATTTGGTTACTTAGCAATCTACAGGATGACAAGCATGGGGTGGCTTTGAGTCTGATATAAACATAAGACTTCCCAATCTAGGGAGCAGTTTGCAAATATTTTGTGAATTCATTGTAGAACTGGCACTCAGTAATTAAGAAGATACATGTTTTCTCATTATCCTGACATGCTGTTAGAATTCAGTCTGAAAAACATGGTCAACATTATAAAGTGTTAATCTTAAGCAGATTTCTTGTTACAATTTTATACAACCCTCATGGTCCTTATGGAATGTTCCTTTTTCCGTATTATTATTATCATTATTATTATTATTATTATTATTATTATTATTATTATTATTATTTTCTTTTTATTATGTTATTTATTTTTATTTTATTTATTTATTTATTTTTATTATACTACACATAAACTACACTATACTACACACACTGTGCAACAGGCCTACAACACATACAAAGAAATGCTGTAAACCAAAAATGCTTAAAGAAAGAAAGAAAGAAAGAAAGAAAGACAGACAGACAGACAGACTAGACAAGTCTAGTTTTGCCAGTATTTGTCACAAAAGTGTCAACAGCATTGCAGCGGTCAGTGCAGACACAACAACAGTGCAGCGGTCCTGTATGCAGGGTCTAAAAGGCCCTTCTTTTATCCTTCTTATTAAAGTCATTGATATATAATTTTCTATAATTTTCTATATTCTAAGCGCAGAAAAGGCATTAATGTAAGTAAACAAAATAATGGTTGAGATAAATATAGCTAATGCTTAGCTTTAAAGATCTTCATTTCGCAGTGCATCCAGGCACCATTTTAATTTTCACACACATTACTAGCATCACCAATATTTGGACACAATCCACATGAAGTAATGCGACTTTTAACCTCTTTCTATGCAACAATTTCAGATGATTTGAAGGTGCAGATAGAACAGAATAACTTTGGTCTCAATAATTGCTCACTGACTAATGGTAGCTAGATCAAGATTCAGGTAAATACAGTACACTCAACATTTAGACTCAGGCAAGGTTTCCTTTGTGCTACTGAGCATCACAATTCTTCTAGAAAATTCACATTGAAACAGCTTTGTTTGCTGCAGTTACCTCTTTTGTTTTAGCTTTAATTTTTTTTTTTTTTTTTTTTTAAATATTTTGTCTTTTATGCAATCTTTACTGGCTTGATTTGCCCTGAATTTATTTATTTTTTTCTGGAAATGTAGCATTTGGAACTACAGAATAGACTCTGTAATGCAGAAGACATAAAATAATCACATTTCTGACAAAATTTGCACTAAAAATAAGTTACTTTTGCTTATAAGACCTTTGCACAGTACCACATGTTGATATCATTAGTAGTTAGTATTAGTAGAGTTTAAATGAAAAGTCGACAACTTGATGTTGTAAAGATTTTATTGTGGCCATTTGCCCAGAAAGTTTGGTAACCCTTGTATTAAATTGACAGTTGAAATTTTAGAAGCTGATAGACAGAGTATACAAAAAAAATAGAGTGAGGTGGGCAGATTAAAGAACTAAAGCGCTTCTACATCACTCTCTTCACAGAGAATTGGAGTCATTCCTACAGCAGACAGGCCTACTGAATGGCATTGTGGGTAACAATTAAAAATAAACCCAACTCTGAATTTCATTCAAAATGAAATCATGGACACCATTGAAGATCACATATTAATTAGAAATAATGACCTGTAGGTTATTGAAGATGTTTTTTTCCCTGTACGATCTCCTTTGCTGCAATTTCTTTCATTCATTCATTTCATTAAGCATCATGCAGGTGAGATAAAACCCTTCACTGAATGAGGTCTCAGGTTTTTATTCACTGTACACATTTTTTTTTCCTCCTGTCAATTAAGGAAAATGATTTCATGGTTTTTAATGGTGAAATGACCTTGGAATAATGCTCCTTTATTTCTTTGTTTAAGAGATGCATTAGAGCAAGCTGATTTAGTGCATTACCTTAACAGCCTGGGAGGATACAAGAGCTGGAAAGTTTTAATAGGATTAAGATATATCAATTTCAAAGCAAAGCAAATGAAGCACTCTTTGAAAGTAAAATTTATGATATTGCACACTGCTGGAAGCGTATGATATGTGTGTTTTTTATGATAAGATCTGCGTGTTCATCGCTTTAGGTTCTCACGCAAACCACAACAGTGTTTATAATGAGATCTAACGCTAATAAATGCTTTTTTTTTTTAGTAAAAGGGTTGATTAATTCCGCTATTTTGAATAGTGTACGAGTAGAAATGAGACGTGTCAATAATGTCAAATTTTAGCAGTTTTTGAATGGATTTTAAATTTATGGTAGGTTCCAAAAAAAAAAAAAAGAAACCAGCAAAAACAAACAAACATGCAGGCAGACTTGCAGACTATCCAAATTAATTAGCTTACACTTTAGTGTGTAGAAAGTCTTTGCATTAGCTAGCTAAATTACTTAGCTAGCTAGCTAGAGTGTTTTATGTTTAAATTCTAGTTCAGAAAACTGCAACATCTAAACATTTTTATTTTGAAATTATAAGAAGAGCTTTGACTTACAGTAATTGATTTAAGAAGTTACTCTGACAAAAAAAGCAACAGAACTAAACAGCTACTAGATTTGTCAGCACAGTTCCAGTACAGATACCGAAACTTTTCAATTTTTCCTGTCTAACCAAGATTCCTACAAGGTACTTGATGTGCTTGATTTGGTTTTAAAATTTAAGTCCTGGAAAAATTTGAAATTAGCTGTATTATTAAGTTGTGCTTAAGTGTTGAATTGTAAAACGTCATTAAATGCGAAACTGCTAAACAAATTAGATAGAACGTGAATACTCAAAAAATTATGCTGCAGCCTCTCGTCATCCTCTTGCTATTCACTCACTCATTTTTACCGAGACATATCCTGTAACTCGTCTGGAGTATGCTGACGTTATGGTGGAATTGCAAATTTAATCTAGCATGGATGGAAAAGGCGGCATATAAAATTGCTTTCTTGAAGACACGACAAATATGCATCGTGCATTGTAAAATCTATTATTTAACTTTTATTTTTTAATTTATAAAAAAGAAATAAAGAATATGGTTGACTGGCAGCTTTTCTATAGACCTTGAGAACTATAGTGCTTGAAAAATCCTTGAAAGTTCTGGAATTTCATTTTGAAGTATATGTATGAACCCTGTCTATGCTCATGCTCAGTTTAAGGGTAGTTCGCTATAAATTGTGACTGGATTAACAAGCTTGAAATTAGCAATAAAATCAGCCAGTGGTATCCATCACCATTTCCATAAAAAGCATGTATTTTTTCGGCTGAAAATTATAGGTCGACTTGCAGTCTAGAAAAGGTGGCTGTCATCCTCTTATTACACTATGTTATAAAGTCGAACGTATCATTTTTTCCATAGGTACCAATCATGCTACATATAAATATATATATTTTTTAAAAAAGGTAAAGCTTCAGTGGTCATTTCAAATAATCCATGCTGAAAGGAGATGGGTTTGTGTGAGGTTACACTGTGGTCTCAGCCATGCTTCCAGATGATGCCACACGATGATGGTGAGGAAAAAATAAGAAGACTGCCAGAGAAGAAATAGAGGTCAAGGGGAGAGATTAACTTACACACTATGCCAGTGTTCCTCAGTGTGGTGTCAGAGCCCAGTCTTTCTCCTCAGAGAGGTTGACATGTACTCAAGCATCGTGCCTGATGCAGTTTTGTTCTCAGACATCATAAATCACCAGCAAACGCTTGCAAATCAGGCGCAACTCAGATATCATTAGCAACAGAATAGCAGAGAGGCTGCGGCAGAGGGTTTGTAGAGAGTTGTGGCGGTGCGGTTAAACCTCATTTTGCCTGACATGATTAGCTCTCGGAGGGCTTTTCTCTTTGGCAGCCCCCCATGACGCTGGTGGAAAAGGCCTCAGCCTGGAGCTGCATGACACGCTACTTCAAGAGACTTCATTACAACTTAATAACATGTCATCGAAAGCTACTCCTCCACATGCAGCTCTGACTAATCATTAAACGGGTTTAATTCATCATCCACTTGTAATGTGAATTTAAAATAATCACTGCAGCGTTTCACTTCATCGTAGATCTTTCTTACGATAATGTCAGATGTAACATGCTCTGAATTTCGTCTGGCAGAATGTACACCTTGTTTGGGCATCTTACCTTTCAGTCCTAATAGCCTGAAATGTAATTTGTTCCATTGTAACAAGCTGAAATCTCTTTCAGGCACTTTAGGCAATTCAGCCCTCTTCTACATTTCCCACAGTTGTCTGGCATCATTATAAGAGGAAAGAGCGATGAGCGAGGCGCTGTTTGCTTTAATAAAGCACAGCCCCTTAGTAGACAGTGCATGATTCAACCTTAGCTTTCTCTGTGGGCCGTGTTACCAGCATTTACATGGGAAATAAATGCAAAGTGCCTCAAAATGGATAACAAATGCTGCAGTAATATTTTTATGCTCTTCTGACTTCATGCTTTTCCTTTTCCTTCTTATTGTAATAGTATTTTGTTATGAGAGCTACTTCTGAGCATGTAAACTATGATTTTATTTATTACAACATACATGTTGTCCTCTATTTTGCACTGCTCTGAAAAAAGTAAAAAAAATCAGATAACACTGCAACTCATTTAATGAATAATTTATTGGTTTTTGGGGGCAAGTGTATAAATCCATGGTTGTGGAATCGAGAAAGGTGATTCAAGAAGAACAGAAGGCGCTGCTTTCAAATAGTGCTGAAATAGAGCACAGACGTGGAAACATCTGTGGTTATCACTGGCCTTGTTAATAATGCAGATGCTCTCTGAGGAGCTGAAAGCCAGGGCCTAGAGCGAGGCTTCTGACTGTTGACAATCTTCAGGTTTACATCTGTATACAAGATGAAATTCCCCAGTACTGTAATAGTCACCCATCCTCTTTCTCTTTCTTTCTTCAATGATGTGGATGGATCCTAGGAATCTGATTTTATCTTTTTTGGGTGGGAATTGTAAACAGGTGGAGCACTTCAATCCTTATTCCCAAATACATTACCATTCACCCTGTTGCATTTTCTTGAAAAAACCTCAGATGAGCCAATTTGTAGTTATTATTGCATCCGCTTAATCAAACTCAGTGCTACATTTAATGGAATAGGATACGGCAATCCTCCTGAAACTGTAAACTACGTTTCTATCCACGTTTGAAGAGAGTCAGCGGTGTCTGGAGTTTATAAAGAATTAAAGCTCATACTGGGGAGTTTTCTCCCTGGTGGTCCAGCAGCAGGATCCCACGCTCTTATCTCCATGGCCCACTGTGGGGTTAACTCTCAGTGCCAGTTTCAAGCCTGGATAAAATGGGAGTGTTGTGTGATGAAGGACTTCCAGCATAAAACCAGTGCCAAAATCACATATGTGGATCCGACAATCTGCTGTGGTGAACCTGACCAGCGAGCAGCCGAAGGACAGCAACAACAACAAATAATGCGGGGGAACAGTCATGATATTTTATTACAATTCATCATAATATTCAACTATTTTTATCATTTAATATTCCAATATTTGTAAGAGTTAAGAGAATAAACAGATTGCGGGTTAACATGTGGTTACAGAGAGAGGAAAAACACATTAGTCAATCAAGTATACTTTTCCTCTGCAGTTAAATGTTCCTCCTGTCTGTCATGGTGCACATCTTTATGTGTTCAGGAGATAAAATATAATGAAATATAAATATGTTTATTAAAGAACTCTCTCTCATTTTTCAGTGACCTTCATATTTCATCATATCCACTTGCTCCAGCTCTCAAGAGAGTAGAAACCTCCCACTCTTGAGATTTTTCAGTTCCAATGCACATCTCTTAGAACTCTACCTTAAAATATTGCCAAACTTTTTTCATTCACGATTTCTTAAGTGTGCAAAACACCTGAACAGTGGTTTCAATATTATATTATTGAGATCCTATTTATAAGATGCTTTAAGTATCAAACACTGTGCATATTAATAGTATATGTATAATAGCTCTTCAGAGATAGTGTGGCATTGTGTTGGACATTCAGTAGCAGGTAGTATGGATTTAGGACATAGCTATGATGAAAATGTAACAAACTACTCAGTTACCCTAATTCACACTCCTAGGCCAGTAATTATCAGAGGATCTTTAGCGGTGCTAAGCAGCTGTGGCTTATTTAGCTAGAGCAAGCTCTGCACAATATGATTCAAACTTTCAGCGTGAGGTCAATCTACATGCACAAACCTGCACAAAAGAATTTTTCAAGAAATATTGTGTTTGAAGGAGCACAGCAGGGTATCTGTTTTTGGAAATATAGAAGAATAAATGAAAGCATCCCCATTGCAAAGTTTCAGTTCAAAATATTTCTAGAGCATTTATTTCTTTTTTCTTTATTTTTTATTCATATTTGTGTTTGTGTGTGTATGTTTCTTTGTTTGTTTGTAGCTAACTAGTTGGTATCCACTTGGTTCTCCAATTATTTGAGTCCAACGAATAAACCCTCTTTGGTTGTTTGTTTGTTTGTTTGTTTGTTGTTTAACAGATTGAGCACTGATCATGTTGTAGTCATGCGTTCAACACGGATTCTTGTGGAATGCTCATAATTAAGCTGCATCATTCAAAAAAAAACCAAACAAACAAAACAACAGAAAGAAAGAAAGAAAGAAAGAAAGAAAGAAAGAAAGAAAGAAAGAAAGAAAGATCAATTATATGCAAGTGATATTTTGAGCTTAAACACATGGGGATGCTTTATTGTCTGCATACTTATTTACCATGAACTTAATGAGCAGATGTGCAAAGTAGAAGGTCACTTACAGAAGAGTACGCCAGAGAATAACCCGAGAAAATCAGTGTGTTACATGATAATTTCCAACAGCTATAAAAGTAATTCTATCTGTAATATACCTACTACAACTTCTCAAGAATTCCGTCCCTGGCCTTGCTTATTTAAAAAGGCCTTTTTTTAATTTTTCTTCTTTAGACCAGCTGAATTCATTATATGCACAATTCACACCATGAAATGAACTGGATATTCTTAGTAAAATCAGGAATCGTGAACCTAGGACTGCGGTTTTCACTAGTGTTCAGAAGTACTGTCTTCAGGATAAAAAGCACAGAATTATTAGATCCACATCTGTATAAAGAAACAGTTAACCTATGGCTCTTTTAGTGCATCTGGAATGTAGGCAAGTTTAAAGGAAAAGCTTACCAAGCATTTATCTGCTACCATTACTGCTGTTTACATGTAGTTCATAATTCTATACATAAATAAATAGATTCTTAAGCTAAGCTCTTTCTCTGAATAATGCTCTCTCCTTCATTGTGGATTTTAAAGGAGTAATATCGTAATTAGAATTATGATAAATATACACATATATTAATTCATGAATCGGGCCATATTTAAGTATATCCCAGAGTTTTCACACTTATACAGCAGACTGGTCCATGCTCAAGTAATTTAAGAACATAAGTACATACAGTATAGTACAAAACATATATATAGAACATATAGTACAAAAGTTTCATATTATACAAAAGTTCAAGATTAATATTAGACTTATATTTAAATGTGTTTGTATTTATCCCCAATGAACAAGCCTGAGGTGACTAAGGTGAATGTGGCAAGGAAAAAACTGCCTTAGATGGAAGAGAAAGAAACTTTGAAGGAACTAGACTCAAAAGGGAACCCATTCTCATTTGGCTGACACTGGAGGGTGTGATTATAAATTTTTATAAACCCTGGATTGTATTATTATGAATAATGTTCTTTCTAAAGTCAATATCACGAAAATGAAAATGGACGTAAAACCACGCTCGGTATTACACATAACTTCAAACCCTTCCATCCACCCTCACATCACACACAACTCAATACATAGAACTTAATTTCGTAGGTCTGAATACTGATGTGTGTAATTTCAGTAGTGTACGAGCTCTTTAGTCTGCCTGCGTAACTCAACTCTGAGCACAGCCTTGCAGTGACTATGCAGTCTTTTTTTTTTTTTTCATCACGCATATGATTTGAAGGAAATGATATGCATGACTTGCTTTTGAAACACATCTCTCGGAAGGCAATGACATAAAATACGTACAACATCTATGCACATCAGCTTATCCACTGAAAAGTTCAATGCAGTTTACTTGAGGCTGCTTTGCGCAATATAGTGGGTCCTGTGCATCACGGCTGCCCTTTGAGTCACACGCCGCTTGTTTTAATTAGACACAGAAGCAGTAAAGCTGATTATTGATTGCGTTTTTTTTTTTTCCCCCAGAAAGGTCATAGATCTAAGCAGGAATGTGTGAGGAACAGGTTGGCGGATCGCAGATTAAATGATGACGTTAAATGGAGTGTGGGGGTGAGGGGAGGGTTCTGCCTGATCAATGTGCTGCTACTGGACCCTTCATTAAAGGGCCAAGGAGCTGGAAATAAATTACTGAGCAGCGTAAAGTAGCAGCGACACAAGACACTGAAAAGGATGCAGTCAGTTTGGCCTCAGACACCATTTATCACCTGGGAACTCATGGACACAAACATACACTCACACACCCACCCCCACACACACACACACACACAAACACACACCCACACAACCAGTGTTTGCTCCAGTCCCCTTTTCTACCTCTCCCTCTCTCTCTCTTTCTCTCTCTCTCTCTCTCTCTCTCTCTCTCTCTCTCTCTCGCTTTCCTCCTCTCCAGTTTCCAGCCTCATTTGTTTGGGTGTCTGCAAAATGTCCATTCAGACACATGCCTCTAAATAGGATAAACAACTTAAAAATGAACCTGCATTTCTCTCGGTCACCTGTTCCACTGTACTCTGTGACCTCTGCTGAACACCTCCAGGATAATTGCATGGATATTCTTTTATTTTTGTTACATCTTATGGGATAATTAGGGCATTGTATAAGAAAGCATTTTCAATTTTTTTCCTCTAACTTTTTTTTTCCACTGCTGAGGATGCAGGTTTTTATCACCATACATCAAATTAAAGTGTCCCCATTCTGTCAGCAGCTCAGCCAGGAGAGAGAAAAGGAGTTTCTTGGCTCCAAACGTGTATTTCTCTCTCTCTCTCTCTCTCTCTCTCTCTCTCTGTCTCTTTCTACAAATGGAATGCAGGTCAAATACAAGTGTGAAACCAAGCAGATGCACTCTTTAAAGTAAAGGAACAGGAAGCAGCAGTAAACGTGTGTTGCTTTGGTTTTTTTTATCTTAAGACAGTGTGTGTGCACGTGTGTGTGTGTCATGTTTTACCTGTGTTAGTCTGAGATAATGTTAAAGACCTGATTTTTCATGTACTTTCTCTTATTTCTTTTCCTCTTTAAGGGTAATTAGCTCTTCTACACCCTATGGTTCAAAATGCTCTTAGTTTCTTTTAAGCACTTTAGCCCTACATTTCTACTCACCAGGTAAAACTAGTGTGGCAAATTGGCTTAAAGAGAAATCATTCCGATTTCTTTCCTCCCTTCAGAATGCCTCTACTGTTTTTTTTGAGTCTTTTGTTCTCACCAAGAAGATAATGCAGTGTCGTTTTACGCACCGCAGTGCTCAATTGAGAAGCGTCTCTAAAAAGGCAAACAGTGTTCCTCTAAGAAAATAAGATTTAAGCATTAGCGACCGCTTAGTTTTCTGTAACTCAATAAAGGTCTTTTTTCCCCTTTCATTACCAACACATTTGGTGATAATGTAGCGCAGGCTTGGCAGTTTCACTTAGAGATGAAACAGCTTTATTTTTTTTTTCTCACAGTCTGTTACGAGCTGTTCATTTGAAAGCGGAATCGTGAGTCGTGTTTGTTTTTTTGTACTGGCAGGGCATGATGTTGGAGAGTTGTCAGGTTCTAATCTTTTATGAGGGCCTCCAGTGACCCCATCAGTGTAGCGCAGTGACCCGTGTTGGGCCAGAGAGACGCATCTTGCTGATCTGTCACACTAACATGGGGGATCAATGGTGCACTGTCAGGACAGAGTAGCTAATCCTCAACAGTTTTACTCACACTGCTTCAAGTGCATGTCTCTGCATTACTGCTTAAAATGGCATATAATATGTATAGGTCGTTTTTATTGTTTTTACCTTTTGTTTTGGTGAATCACCACTTGCTATAAGAAATATTCATTTTAATTATGCAAGATTTTTAAAAATCTTTTTTACTGACATGCACTTCCCAACCAAATGTAAACAATTATTTCTAAAAGGAATACAATAAAACATGGATTCTGTATTTGTTTATTTTTTATATTAAATGTGTATTAGGGATTTAAAAGTGCAACAAATGGAATGTTTAGTGAGTGTATAAATATTTCATTTTGAGTAAAGCTGAGAAATGGAGGTGTTAGAACAATATCAGCGACTTGGTAAGCCTTAACAAGGAGCAGCTATTTTTAGAAGCTGCTTAAAACCCCAATTTACGATTGTTGTAACGGGTATAATAGACTTGACCAGGGAAAATGTCATTGCATCAGTAATGGCTTTTCTACCCTTTCTTGTATTCCAATGAGGAGTATTTATTTATTTATTTTGTTTTTACTTCAGCACTGTTTCTGGAGGATTTTAGCCCACTCTTAAACAAATTCATCATATTTCCGTGATGTGTCAATTTATTAATATGTTGTTTGCAAATCCAGCAGTTCCTTAAGCTTAAACTTTGATTATTAGCATGGTTAGCTAATCAATAGAATCAACAGACCAATCAGCTGCCCGAAAGACAAAAATTACGTACCAATCCAGGCTCATTATTAATTCAATGTCCATTCTCCATTTTAATCCACTTTAAATGGAAATATTCCATCATGGAAATTACTGTGTTTTCTTGCTTTTACTTACAAGAGAATGTTGCTTTTTCAGCCATAAAAAATTTTAGCCATTTTTTTACATTTACAGCATTTAGCAGACACCCTTATCCAGAGCGACTTACATTTTATCTCATTTTTATACAACTGAGCAATTGAGGGTTAAGGGCCTTGCTCAGGGGCCCAGCAGAGGCAGCTTGGTGGATGTAGGAATCAAACTCACAACCTTCCGATTGGTAGCTTAAGACCTTAACCACTAGGCTACCACATTTTTCTCTCTGAAAAGACTGAGATCAAACCAGGGACCTTGTAGCTGTGATGCAACAATGTTACTTGATGCACCACGGTCACGCCTCATATTGATATTAATAATGATATGTGGTTATGCTGATGATCTCATATCATTATGGATATCAATGTAAGGATTCCGCCAACATGGGCAATGCATTACAATGATTGGCTGAATTAATTTTGGCGAACCCAGGGTCAACGATGATGAATAAGCTTGTAGGCTGTGCATAATGATCCAAAGCTCACCTTTCTTATGCCATGGCTTGCCTATTCATCTCTGAAAATTGGACCCGATCCTTCTCTCTCTACGGACGCAGCTTGGTTATTTGTTTTCATATTCTGAGACTCTTTTCAAATGATAAATCATTACCTACTCATTTTCACTCATGTGCTCTTGTAGGTCCCTTCTGATTCCGAGTAGCTGGTATAGAATGAGATTCAGTTCCTGAAACCCAGTGGTTCAAACACATCAATAGTGTTTACTCCATTATATCGTCTTGTCCGGTGCCACAGAAGGACCTGGATTCAAGCTTTAGGTCTATGTGTTTGATTTCCTAAGGGTTTTGATGCTGTTTATGATTTTATTATGAAGTGGGATCAGTGTGTGATGTCAGGGAAAAAAAGAGACTATGGCAGCGTAATTTAAAGTCTTGGCTTTGTGAAGCCTTTCTTTATCGCAGGCACTGTGACAGATGATAAGTCTTCCTGTCTTTTTCTGATGCTCTCTATGTCAGTTTTTTTTCTCTATGTCCCTGTATCTGTCTTTAAGATTTTATTTTATTTTTTATCCCTCTCTCCTTCTCCTTCGCTTTCTTTCCCTCTGGCTTTCATGACAAACTAAAGACCTACCGATTATTGAAAATAATCTTTTTCACTGAATGACTTTTTTAAATATTCCATCAGTCTGGCAGAAAGTCTGTCTCAGAAATGAATGGTGTATACTTGAACTTGCTCTTCATTTCTTCCAATAACCTCTAATTATTTCTCCATTAGCTCTTTCATGCAAGTTTCCATAAATATTACCTCACATGTCAGGTGGAAATTGAAAACATTTGAAATCATTAACTTGCTCTTTAATTTCCTGTTGTCCACCAACCGGGTTATATTCCCTTAGCAACATGAATTAAATTGTTCTCAAGCGCTTCACTCGGACTTTACTCTTATTTTCACAAAATGTACCAGAAAAAAAAAAAAAAACTACATCATTGTTCTTTTAAGTGGAGACCATGGAGATAATGACACCCTTCTACTGTTCAGTCTTACAGACAGTTCTCTATTTCAAAGACTGTGAGTAAAGGTGAGAAGATGTTTTTTTTCCATATATAATACATTTCAAAGCTTGGCTTATTTTAAAGTCCATTAAGAACAAGAGTGGCTTTGTTTGATTTTCTTTCAAAGTAAATACAAATTGCACTGATCATTCTTAAACCTTTACTAGGATTTATGTGAAATTGTGAAATCATGATTTAATTGTCTGCCTCACTGTTATCAATAAAGGGCTCTTGAGAACGAATTTACTGTAACTCTGGTAGGAAGTAGAACAGAAGGCGAAAGTCAGTGTTAAAAATTTAACCAACTGGAAGACATCACATTTATGTGCTGCTTTTCTTTTTAATGACTTGTGGGAAAACTGTTGTTGTATTGGCTAAAAAAAATAGTACCGTGCTACATTTTAACTTGGCCCAGGACCATTAAAAGGGACACATTCAAAGGGAAATAAGAGATATTGCACCCAAGTGGGATTATTTTAGATATAATCAAACAATGGCAATGACAGCCCAAACTACTGGGGCTTTTGAATACTTCTTACAAGTGACCGCTAATTATATAAACATGGAATCAGGTTTCTGAATTTGATCTCATGGTCTTAAAGTAATAAACTGATTCAGTCAATTTATTTTTATATTGCTTTTTAACAGTAGGAGATGTCTTAAAGCAGCTTTACAGAAATCCGGATGTAGATTTAGATCTCTAATATGCTAACCAGAGAAGACAATAGCAAGGAAATACTCCCTGAGATGATACAAAGAAAAAACTCTTGAGATGAATTAGAATCAAAAGGGAGTCTTGTACATCCATATAGAAAAAAGGTTAACAGCACTAGATTTGTTGAAATCATGAGCTTATTGAGAGTACTAAGAGCTGAAGCCTCACGATTCTTAAAGGTGCAAGTCTACAAGAAAAAGATCAGTCTTAGGCATAGATTGTTTTTTTCTTTTTTTTTTTTGGAAAGTAAATGTATACAGATTAATCATGTGAGATTTTCTACAGCTGAGTCACAAATGTAGAAAGATGTCAAATAATGATACACTTCTCCTGCTGTGGCTCAACTCAGCCACCAACCTGCCTCTTCCTGCTTCTTCATCTGAAAAAGAAGCAGGTTTGGTTGGTGAGGTGAGCCACAGCAGGAGAAGTGTGTCAGGATCTGGCATCATCATCACATTCAGCAGCACGACTGCATGTTTAGCTTGAAAGAGACATGGAACAGATTATTAGACATGACATGCAATGGCTTAAATGCATGCATACAGTGATTCAAGGGCATAGAGTATAAGTATAGATGCCAGCAGGCCTAGTTGTTGTCACATAATCGTCCAATTCTTTATAGGTGATTATTGTTTTTATAATCAGTGCAGTGTGGTATGGATAGAACAGGTGTAATATTGTCAAACTCTCTTGTACTGGTAAATCTGGACAAAGTAGAGAATGTTTATGTACCTAATGCACCCTGCAGAGACAAAAGGTTACAATAGTACAAACAAAAGGTTTTACATGAGCATGAACTATTTTAATGCATGCTGCAACAACATAATTCTTAGTTTAGCAATGTTTCTGGGATGGGGACAATGACTGCCCTGGTGGTGTTATCTACAAGACCTTCAATGGAGAGATTAGCATCAAGGGAAAGTCACCCAAGAGTTACTGAAAACTTTCTCCTAGCTGCATGTGGCCTTAGAAGTACTGCTATAAGAAATGACTAGAAGAACATGATTCATTGCCCAGTGTCTAATGTCATCTACACTGTCTTTAGCTT